>NC_060163.1:10702250-10728442 GCF_021292245.1 Micropterus dolomieu | reverse complement strand
GTTTCAAGAGAGGCACTCGGATGTCAAGCAGCCCCTTCATTTAAGAGAGTTGTATTGTCTAACCTTTTGCTGCAACCTTCAGTGTCTTATCTGGGCCATTGTTAGTGAGTGAGATAGTTGCCTGGTAGATATCACATTAATTAAGTGGTCATGTCGTTGCTGATGATGAGGAGCAGTCATTGTTCTGCGAATAACAAATAAGTCACAACCCTCTTTGCTGCTAGTTAATTTGCCAGTCACATACTAGTGTTTGTTTCAGAACGATTCATACCCAGAGGCAAAGCAGCAGGAAAGAAACTGAGATAAAGCCCTCAGGATGGCATGGGCCCTCCTCTCTGAGTGAAACTAAATACATAAATGTCTTTGTCTGTTCCTCATTCCTAGTCATCTTTTTTCACCAGTCCTGCCGGCCCAGATCTTCCTTCAGATTGGGAAAGGCTGATAGGGAAATATGCAGCCATGCAGTACTTAAAGTGGAGAGGACACATTCTGTCATTCCACAGGATTTTTAACAGTAACCCGAGGAAAGCTTTTTATAGTAGGGTAAAAAGACAAAGGGAGGGTAGGAAAGAGAAAATGAAGTGAGGCATGTGTTCATCAGTTCTGCTCAAGGATATGATACGATAAGATATGATAAGTCTAACTAATTAATTTAGTTACTATTTCACAGTTGTGCTTTTGCTTTGTTCTGACCAAACTCTAACAGTGTTCAGGTTACTGTCTTAATGCTTTACCATTTACACGCATACACACCTTTGTTTGGTGCTCCACATGATGAAAGAGGAAGCCTCCTTTGTGCCTTGTGGAGATAGCATCAAACTTATAGGAGCACTTTGACAACAAGACTCTGCCTTCCTCTCCGTTTCTACTCCAGCTGACTAATGGAAAAGGTGACAGCAGTTCGAACCATAGTTGTCAAGTCGCCCAGTGTGGCGCCCTGTAGTAATTGGTGGCTGCCCCCTTTGCTTGTAGCAGTGCCGTTCTGTGCCACCGCCATGGCGTGACACGCTGCTCTGCACTCGCGCCATACGTGGGAAACCTTTGCACAGCACTGCTGCAACTGTGGCAGTTCCACAATAGAGCTGGATTATTGTGTCTGGGCTGTCAGCACCTCTCAGCTGAAAGAAAACGAGAGGGAGAGAGATAGATCTCAGGCACCAGAAGAGGAGCGGAGGGGGGGCACCGGGAGAGCTGGCATTTTCAAACAATAATCTCTGTGGAGCCTTTCAGTGGGTTTAATGTCATTTTTGGCCTCTGGATTTTTGCCCTTTTCTCCTTTGAACAAAAAGCAGTGGAGAGTGAATGGGGAGGGAAAGAACGAGGAAATAAGTGAAGGCAGACAGACAGAGAGAGAGAGAAGGAGAGAGAAGGAGAGGCTTAGCTGTGTGACTGATATTATTGGTGTTCTAGTGCGACTGATGGAGCCTTGGCCTGCATCCAGTGGCTGCCAACAGGCCAGTGTTGGCAACTTGAGTCTGGTACAGAATGACCTATATCCCTATCCTAGTTAGCACATTACAGTATTTGCCTTTATCTTTCCCATCTCTTTATCCATTCTTCACTCCTTTCATTTCTTTATTTCGTATTAAGTATCATGTTGAGCCCGATGTGTGATCTCAGTTTTTCAATAACCTTAATGTGTATGGCCCAGTTTCCTTGGCAAAACCCGTTTCCCCTGTCCAGCCTCATCATGTATTTAGCTTGGTCAAAATTGAGCCTTTTCAGCTATAGACATGTTAAACATTGAGGGCAGGTAGACTGCTGAGCTTTTTACTTAGTACCTTGCGTGCAATCTGCATGGCTGCCCAAATGTGTTCCTTCTAGCTACAGGCAAGAGTGGCAACACTAATCTTCCATGCCCCTGTGAATTATGGATTGGATGTAATGCAGCAATTAGACACACACACACACACACATGTCCTTCTGCTGCAGCGGTGACCAGATAGGTTCCCATCTGTACTAAAAGAGGGGTTCCCTGGCTGCACATGAAAGTCTTGCCTACAGTGCTACTCCCTAGCCTGGCCACCCAGCCTCATCTTCCCCACACTGCTCACCTCTAATCAACCTGCGCGGCTACATACATCTTGAAACAAGCAGGAGAAGAAATCTGCTCTCGCACATATGTTCCCCAACACCAGGTAGAGATGCATGGGAATTTTGGTCAGCTGACTTTGAAGAGGGAGGAAGGAAAGGAGGCGCTACGGCAAAGTTGAACCCACCCCCCGCCCCTTCGTAAATCCTGCTGGGATGCTCCTTGGGCTTGACATATCCAACCCCACCTGCCCTCACTGTTCAGCGTGAAGCTCCATTACTGGCTTCCCCTGAGCTGCCCTACTTGGGACTGTTTGATCTCATTGTGGAAGCAAGTGAGCTTGCCCGCTGCCTGGCAGGCAGAGAGCTCCTTGATGCCGAGGGTTGGGGAGGTGGAGCAGGCTTCAGTGGAGAGGCTTAATAACTGTATTAACATCGGTGGCTCCCCCAGGACCCTCGCCTACACAGTGGAGGGAGGAGGGTGGGTATTACTGTAAGGCTGCCTTCTCGCCACTTTTAATGCTCTGGCCTAATTTCCTCTCTTCTCCCGATCTCTTTTCAGCTCAGTTTTTCAATTTGGTGTGATTTATACATCAAGATATATTAGAGCAACAAAATAAATGCTATATCTTTCTTCAGCATGCTCAAACTTTTTTTTACGCATACATCTGGTTGTTTATTTATTTGTTACAGATTGACATTAGCATTTTTGTTCCATCCCAACCTCCTTCTCATCACATTAAATAAAATGGCTTGTGTATTATTCCAATCAACTTTGAATTTAAAGTACTGTACTCTTTCCTCACCTGTGTGTGTCGCTATTCATGACAGCTCCCTTATCCCTTGAATTATACATGGGAAGCTGTTGAATAATTGATAGGCCCCACTTAGCTTAATGGACAGAGTTAACTGGGAGAGGCGTTCATTGCTACTTGCTGTGGAACTGGGTCGCAATAAACGGCACCCAGTCGGCCCCAGGGTCACAAGGCAGAGAGACGTAGAAGTCAGTAGAGGCCAGCCGGGGTTAACTGGACCCCAGACGGAAAGAGGACAGGAGGGAGAAGTGGGAGCATTAACACCAGGCTCACCTGAGGGCTCAGCTCAGGTTACTTGCACTCATTGTTTTTGGCAGGCCTGCTTACTAGTGGGTGCACAGGCAGCAAGCATGGTCCTTACAGTGGTATTTTCACACACACATGCACATACAGATGGAGGAGGCACGCCTAACTCTGGACACGGAGTACTTTATTCAGCTGTTCCTTATAAATAATTATCTGCTCTGGCAGTTTAGCGGAGAACAAAATACATTAAATCTTCAAATGAAGGAAGTATTTGAAGCTTCATAATGCCTCCTTTGCACATACAAAAAGACAAAAACTAAAAATCATGGACAATTGGCAAACCAAAATTGTGAAAGTGAAAAATGACAAAATCAATAAACCAACAATGTTTTTAGCTTGGCCAGTATTTCTCTTCAGGCTGCTGATACTGTGAACAGCTTGACCAATAAAACTGTCTGCTACAAAATGATGTATTCTTAATATCAAAAATGTATTTATTCTGTGTTCTATGTGAACAACCTCATTTCATTTTTAGACTGACACACTAGGATGAGATCAAAATTGTCTCACTATAACCAGTCCACTGTCTGGTGGGCAGCCATATCACAGGAAATTGTGTGTGTGTGTGTGTGTGTGTGTGTGTGTGTGTGTGTCATGATCAAATGGCTCCCCCCCAGGCTACATTGAAAGGTCAGGGATCCATGCAGGAAATTAGTGTCTGTGGAGGCACAGACGACACACACACACACACACACACACACACAGATACGAGAGAGAGAGACGAGAGAGAGCCACAAACCATACTCGAGGAAGCTAAACATGTCCTTCATTAAATTCAAGTAACATCCCACTGCGCTCCCTTGATGTCTCTGCCTTCTCTCATCAGCCATTTTTCCTAAGAACAGAGCTCCCGGTGCTATTGACAAGAGCCTCGCTTCTTATTGTTATTTTTTTTGCATTAGCGCTGACGCTAAAGACAAATGAGTCTGCCTCTCCCCGCCCACCCGTTCTCCCCTCGCTCTGCCCAAATCTTCCACTAAGCAGCCCCCTGACAGTATACATCAGACGTTTGGATCAGATATGTGCCATCAGTCATCATTAGAGGGCATGATCAGGGGAGCAGTGGCTGGCCGTGCAGTGTTGATGTTATGGCGTTTAAAGATCTTAGACGCCTTACTTTACGCAGAGGTTTGTTGGTCAGGTGTGTAGCCAAGTTATTGAGTGTTGCAGTTTCAGCCTATGAATCTGTAGAATAATGTCTATATGTGTGTGAACGATGGCCAGTCAGAGTGGGGTTTTTTTGCGGCTCATAATTGTGCAACCAGGTTGTTTTCCGCTACGTCTGGCTATTCTAAATATGTCGGCTGTCTCCTTGGGGTCTTATGACCATTTAAACCCTTGGGCTGACCTAGTAACCCCCTCGGGTCCTGGCATCACTGAGCTCTTTAACATACTAGTGACAGGATAATGGCACGCTTGCTGCGTCTTCTTGTCCACGCCCCCGCAAATACCTTCACTTAACATCCATGATAATAGGCTTTCAACTCAGAACTTGACATTGGTTCTTTTGGCTAATTTATGGAGGGAACTGCTGTCATTAAGGGGTTCTTGTACAGTAGAGGAATGCACGTTAGCCTGCTGAGGCTCGAAGGCGGAGGTAAATTACAAGCGAGTTTAAGTATTAGCTCTAACTCACGTTGATGAGCGCATGAAGTGACAAACCTAAATGGGTGTCTGGATTTTAAGTGAAACAGTGTGGTGAGAAGGCACATTATTTGGCATCGTTGCACATACACCTCATCCTCATCCACCGAGACACACACTGCAATCGCGACCTCTCCCCTACTTCCACAGTCATGCTGCTCCTCTGAAGTTGAGAAGATCAAACCCTCGTAATCTATTCCCCTGTGATTGACTATTGTGTTGTCCACAGAGAGGGAGAGGGGAAAGGGAGAACATGAGTCGAGAGAGCCGGTTTAACATGACAAAGCCTGTCCCCAGTGATCCTCTCTTCTCCACCCCAGATCCTGATGAGCCTCTTCTCTTTCTCCCTTTCCTCTTGATCCCTTGTCCCCCCCTTTTTTTTATTTCCACCTCCTGGCCCCTCAAAGTCCACTTTAGCCCTCTAATGCAAATAGCCCTCCATATTTATGACCTGCTTCTTCCACTGTTAAATATGCGCTTAAGAATGGAAGGCCTTGAATGCTACCAGTCACGTTGGATTAGCGAGTATCAATAGGCAGATAACCTCTCTGTTATAGTGAGTGAAGAGCAAACACTCTAGCACAAGCATTCATGATGGTCTTTTGGCCTTTAAACACTGTGTGTGGCGCTCAATAAAGATGAATAAGGTCGGGTCAATGTGTTTGGATGAAATATCAGCACAGTCAATCAGAATTGTGGGGTATGAATTGCATTTTCCAGTGTTTCCAGTGTTACCTGTGATTGTATTTAAATGCTGAGGGCAGACACGTGTTCATGATCTCCTCATTAATTTAAATGTCCCAAATCTTTCAACTACAGTGCTCTTAAATGACGTGCTATGCTCTTACATCCTCTCTTCTTAGACCATTTTTGTATTTTTTTCCCCCAGCATTTTGTCTCTTTTTAGGATTCCTTTAAGGTCACAGGAATATTTTCAGCCCTCTGACCCTTGGACTTCTTATTACTGGTCGCTTGTAATGTCATTGACCTTGGATTTTTACAGGAATACAGGGAATTGAAGCTTATTTGGCCGTTGCACTCATTCTAAGTGGCTGTGAAAAAAGAGCATCAGTCAGATGACTAAAATGTAAACCGTAAAGGCTTTTGTTAGACCACACAGTGAGTTTCTGGATTGGGTAGGCCCCGGTTTACTATTGCTTTGGCACCCTCTTGGCTCCTAGAATGCATGAGTGCAGTTTGTTATCACAGAAGGGGAAAAAAAGCGCACACACAGTCATCCACTCACACACAATTCTATAATTACCCGACGCAGGCAGTCTGTAAAAGAGAGGCTTAATGTTTCATGAAGCCGTTTTCACAGTCAGAGTGGTAACATTAAAGACCAGTTTGTAAAAGGTTGTGGTTTCACTTGTGTGTGTGTGTGTGTGTGTGTGTGTGTGTGTTATGATCTAATGCTGACCTTGATCTTGAAATATGTGTCATAAGGTATCACAGCTATAAGTCACTCCAGGGAAGGTGTATTAATTCACTTTGACAGAGAGTTGACAAAGGGAGGTCACACTGTGGTTACACCTTCTCCCTTTCTCACTGCGGGGAGTGTGTCTAGAAGCAAACACGCCAGTTTGCACAGCTTTTATTTGGGGCCTGCTTTTGAAATGTTTGTCTTGCGTGTCACCGTCCTCTCGCTCAGCTTGGCTCCTCTTTTCTCCTCATGTGCTCTCTCTCCTCCCTAGCTTTATCAGCCCCCGTTTCTCTTGCAGCCTGTCTCGTCCTGCTCCGCGCTCTCTTGCCCTGCCTCTCTCTCTTAATGTGGGTCAGTGATGTCGCTCAGCTGATGGTGTACAGCTGCTGTATGCGTGTGATCAGCTCGTAAATGTTAAATGGCAGATCCACTGTGGCAAACACTGCAAACAAAAGGTTTGCTAATAATGAGTCTGCTTCTCCCATTGAGTTAAACACCCTGCCTTTAGCTCATTGCAGTAATGAAGCTTTGGGCTCGCCCCTAATGCATATACACAAGAGGACACTTGAAACAGTTAGCTCTGCACAAAAACAGCACATATTTGTTGACGCCTCGGCCTGTCAGACCATCTTAATAGACCTGCCATGTACCAGATGTATGTTCAGAATCCTAAGTGAATCGTGCACACACATTTTGACATTCACACCCTCACACACACTTACATTGGATATCATGTTTCGGAGTGTTCACGCCCACACCCTACTATGACATGTGTTACCGGTTGCTAAAACACGCCGCTGTCCCTGTCCACATCCTGGCATCCCCTGCCGACATGAGCTGCCTTTTGCCCCCTTGTGCGCACCACCACGTCCCACACCATCAGGTCATGCCACATATCTCCAGTCACCCCGGGGGAAGTGCCAACTCGCATAGTCCCAATGTCCGTCAGCAGGCAAAGACAGCTGCTGGGTAGAGTTACACTGTGTTACTCAGGGTTGCAATGGAGTGTTGTTGCCAGGGAGCCTGTGGTTCTCTCCGGCAAGATGGCTGTCTTTGGCTGCTTTTTCTGTTTTTGTTTTTTTTTTTGTTTTGTTTCTTAGTTTTGTTTTATTTATTTTTTTACAATTAGATCCATAAACTCATGGGATTTAAGAAATGCATTTGTGGTTTAGATGTCCTGTGAATTCTGTATTTGTTAGAAGGCTTCTTATTAACTATACCAAATGCTTGCATGTGGCTGCAGCAGCATAGAGCAGCTACTATGATTAACATGAAGCTGCAGCTCCACGTCTAGCCCTGTAGACCTCACCTTTGCCATCTGCTCGATCCCTTGCTGCCCCTCCCTCCCGCGCTCTAGTTTGTACACACATGTTCTCAGTTCTGTCTCCATTTGCCGGGGCAGCGGTGATAGGAAAACCTGGTGTTTTGTTATTTCAGAGGCCTGGCAGCATGGAGAGGGAAGTTATCTTGGGCCCCTTGAGAAGGGCTTGGGAACATGGTGGGGGCCACTGGGCTGATAAAAACCAGACCTGGCCTAGACAAGAACATGCTGACATTCACATGCATAGGCTCTCTTGCACATACGCACAGTGTACATATCAGGCAACATGCACTCAAATATGCAAACAGGCAGATGCATTCATTTAAGTGAGCACGCACGTTTTCATTTGTTGTGTTCCCAAAAGCAATCAAACAGAAGAACTGCATACATTTACAACTCACAAAGATGTAACGATGCCATAAATTACCCCTGCTAAACACAGCATGGTGTTTTCCCCACTTCTGGCCCATCTTTTCCTGGTGTTGAGGAGAGATAGTCATAACAGGCAAGAAAGACTCCTTACTCTGCACCGCCTTGCCCTTCGGCCTGTGCTCAGACCCTCATCTATCACTCACGTATGTGTGAGTGTGTTTTTCTTGCTGTAACACTCTAGACTGGGGAGTGACTTGGCCCTAGTTTTGAGCGCTACTCTTTAAACTTTGATCTTGGACAGTGTAGCCTTCAAACATACCGCACAGTCCTTTAAGAACTCAAGCTGTCACATCAATTTGTGTTGTCTCTGCAAAATGTTAATATCTGCAATGGTTGCAAAACAGCAGGCTGTCATTTCTGTGAAATGTTGACCACAACATACTCTCCTAAGTGGAAGTGATGTATCATTTGCTGCAGGAAATTATATTAGAATTAGATTATGCTTTCAGTTTTATCTATGCCCTTACATCCTTTACACTAAGATTGTGATGGTGGATATGTATGAATTAAAATATATATTATGACTCTGTATATAGACCTTGATTTTCCTAAAATGGTGGTGTTGTGCAACACCACAAAGTATGTTCCCATTATTTTGCTTGGCAAGCTTGGAGACTCATTATTAGTGACAGCACCCAATATCTCCATGCATTCTCTCTATTTCGCCCTCTCTCTCTCTCCGACATGAGATGATAGACTGCAAGCTAGACATGCAGCAGCTTAGGTGGAACACAACCAGGCAGGGGGATCCTCAGTAATCCTCCTAACTCGCCCTCACTGAAACACACACACACACACACACACACACACACACACACACACACACACACACACACACACACACACACACACACACACACACACACACACACACACGGTGCCATGCATGTATGAGTGGGAGTAGTGACAGATGGCCTACTAGCATAAGAAACTTCTGAATTTGTGAGGCAATAGTAGTAGTTGAGTAGTAGTGTAGTTGATCGATTGTGATTTTGTTTGCATGTTTAGGTGGACAATGGATGAATGTTGACATTCCCATGGTGGGTAGATTTTAAGGCCTTTTACTGGCTGTGGCTGTAATGATTAGTGCATCTCGGTGCTTAAAAAGTGTACATGAGACAATTTTACAAAGCCTACAGTTGCAAGACAAACCCAAAGCCTGAAGGATTCCAGATGTAAAAGAGGACTTCCTATGACTTTCGGCCTTGCATAAGATGTAAGTTGTAGAGAGCAACATGAAGAGGAGAATGTCAAAGTGGGACAGGAATAAGAGGAACATGAAGGTGGAAAGTGACGAGAGACGGGGGGTGGAAAGGCTGAATTTGGTTACAGTGAATATGGGAGGCGTGAGCCTCGCTGTCTGCTCTCCTGCCCCATGTTAACCTACACTGGCTGTACTTCCTCTGTGTGTGAGTGTGTGTTTTCACTTATGCCTGCCTACCCTGCCGCCAGATTCCTTCCCCTCTCCCATCCAATAGCCTAACTGTTCACACTCTGTGTTTGAACACAAACACACCCCACTGTCACTCTCCTTGTAGCTGTCAGTCTGTGCCTGCCTGCTAGTGTGTGACTGCGCACACCCGCCCTCAGCCCGACTCATATTCAGATGGTGTGCGTGGCTTTGCTGTCAGTAATCAGGGTGAAGGCAGCGAACGGAGCCCCATCTATTTTCAGCGGAAAGCTGTTGTGACGCTTTGCTAGAGAATAGCAGGATTTCCCTGTAAGCAAGGAAATAGTCCCATTTCCCCCCTCAATAATTGAAGAGTGCTGACAAAGCATTCTCCTCGTGTGTGTTTATCGTTTTCCCTGCTGCTTACACACATTCCCGACATGGAAACCAGAAATAATGTCTGAATATTTAGCAAAAGTCATGCACTGTGCGTGAGTGATGTCCTTCTCTGCTCACTTGTTGGTCTGTTTTGCTGCACTTAAAAGCTCTTAAGTAGCTGCCAGTTGTTTTTATGGACATGCATGATACATTGGACTACAACTCCCAGGGTTTAGCAAGGCGGTCTCTGTCCCAGGGCCTGTTCCCTTAACCATCCCACTTCATTATTTAAGCAGACTTCAAAGCAAGCCTTAATGTAGCAGCCTGTAGCATGGTGGTCTGTCTGGTGTATCCTGCACACTCACTGCATGGAAAGACAAATGGACCTCTATACAGGATGTTCTCCCATGTATCTTACACATGGCGAGCGTGTGTTTCCAAATAACGTAATAGAAGCCAGGGGAACACAATGGTCCATGATAAAGTAGGATTCAACAAAGTGGAACACCCTGTCAAAGCTCACCCTCTCCCCCTTCATCCCCTCTGCCTTCATTTTCTCCAGTTCTCTTTACCACAATCCAGCCAGCCAGCCAACCAGCCAGCCTGCTAATGTAGTTAGCTTCCCTCTAATGATGGCGAAATCTCATTAATATGCTTCACAGCTGGGCCCAGTAACCAGTGGGGATGAAGGTAATCAAATCTCAGAGGACTAACCTAGAGCTGAACCTCAAGAACTGCTCAGCAGCACTGGGCCGAGACAGACCAGAGTCTGGAGGCTTGATAATAGCCGGTGGGCTTGTGTGTGTGTGTGTGTGTGTGTGTGTGTGTGTGTGTCTTGGTCTGTGGTCTTGATGCCTTTGAAGTGCTGATGTTAGCCAGGCTATCTTATGTCAGTATTACAGCTCAGGCCAGTTCATCATTAGAATAGATTTCATTTCAGTCTTGTGCATATTTGTCCATTTAAGTCTAGGCATGCAGTGATTGCTTATAGAGGATGTGGCTGCGAGGGTGCGGCTTCTCTAAGTGCTCTTGTGGCTCATGATGTATGCAAAGTGAATCTGAAGAGCGGCATTACAGACCACTCACACTTGAACTTAATTAAATCACCGGTGCTTCGGCTCTGAGTTTGAGAACACCATGCTACATTAAGCTATTAAGATATCTTGGTGCTACACACACACACTTACATGCACACACCTGCGATGTAAATATCAAAGGAGAGATCTGAGATAGTGATATTTCGGAGCTTTGACAAATTTGTCATTCAGAATTGGTTTCATAAGATAAGTACGTTGTTAATTCATGGCCAGCTCACACATTGTTTAGAGCAATTCAGAAATAGAAATAGTTGGATTTAAATTTTTAATACATACATTATGTGGCAGAATTAGCTGAGGGGCTAGTTTCAGCCGTAGCCTGTGGTCAGATGTTAGACAGACATCAGCTCCTTTAAATGGACTTCTGCTATTAGGGTGGGGTAGGGAGGGAGTGGGGAGGGGATGTTTACTGTGTCAAATGATTGAATATGTGATTTCTAAACTGAAAATGTCAACAAAAAATGAACTAAGTTATTTCAAAGCAGAGTCAGGTTTATTTTTGCTGGTTATACCTGACGGCCTGTGCTGTTTACTCCCGCTTCTGGGACTGGTCTGACAACATGCCAGAATGTAGTCTTGAATCCAGCCTTGTGTCTGGCTAACAACAATTGTGGGCACCGTACCGCTCATGTGGTTTGTGTTACACCTCCTCACCAAAGTACAATAGATTCCTTATCAGTGACTCCTTGCTGTTTTTCATTTGAACATTATTTTCAGGGTTGCTGGTTCCTGTATCCCTAAGCAAAGCGGGGTGTTGTTGTCTATTCATGCTAGCCCTCTCTTGGCTAAAGGAATGATATTCTAGCTGTAGCTCGAGTATTAGTTACCGTGATGACTTTGCAGGCTCTGGAGGGGCTCCGGTATGGAAACCTTGCCAGACACGCACATTTCCAGTGTTAACATGTTGCAAGGATATCGAGGGAAGCTCTCCAGGCGAGTGTGAGTCAGTTCTTCCAGTGTTTGTGCGTATGATTTTGTGGATCACACAATAGGCAGGCTTGTATGGTGGTTGGTGTTGATGAGAGCTTGGATGCAGGCTGGTGTTGAATAATGCCTGGGTGAGGGCTGCTGAAGGGCTAAGTAGCTCTGTCCTCTCTGCTGAGCCTCTCTGCCTCTCTGTCCACAGGCCTGCCATTGTTTTGCTCCATGCCTCGGCTTGACAAGGCTCCAGAAGCCAGCCATTGTATTTAATTACAGTCGCCAGCCCCCTCACAGACTCTTGTCCTTGTGTCCCAGATTTCCATGGGTGCTCTCATTAAGACTGTGCTTTCTGTGCATGTGTGTGTGTCCGACCGATGAGGGTTTTTTCATCGCTCTAGGAAAGCCCTCAGCCTCTGTAAATGTAGACATGGATACAATTTTTATGTGTTTGGGTGGGTGGCGCATCTGTTTGTCTAGGCGCTTCTAATGAAGGAAGCTTTAACTTGGATGAATAGCTCTGTGGTCACACTAATAATGCAGGGCTGTAATCAAGAGGGGCAGAAGAGCGCAGAAAACTGTGAATGTTTTTTTGCTAATGAGAAAATATGCCATGTTATGTAAGGGCTGCTCTATTTAAGTTTAATTTGTTTGACATGAGTGTGATGACTGCATGGCCCAGTGGCATGGGCAAAGATGGCCCGTAATGACCCTAATAAAATGGCAACGAGAAGCAAAGGACGGACACTCTCTCCCTGCCCACAATCTGTCGTCCTTCTCACACTCACCCTCCCAGCTCACTTTGTGACCAAACCCATTTTCTCTTCTACCACAGTAAAAATAAAATGGTATTCTTACTGCTGTATGCATAATTCTCCTCTCTTTCTTGAAAACAGTATAAATTTGGATTATGAGCATGTGAGTTGTCCACGTTCTCCCAAATATATCGCTCCTTTCTTCTTTTGCTTCACACCACTTAGGGATTTTTCTAAATACTCCCATTTGTTATTTTTCAAGACTTTAAAGGGGCTATATGTAAGTTTTTAATTTTAATAAATCAAATTTTCATTGCCTTATTGTCAATGGGCTCAAAACTCAATTAGAAATGAAGCACACACCTGTTTTCTCTGTTGCTTGCATCAGCCACTTTTCTGCTTTTAATGTGAGGTCTCCAGGTTGAATTCAGCCCTGTGCGCGCTCCCGAGCCTCTCTCGTGCGACAACTCGGCAGCTAACCACATGCAGTCCACTAACACCATAAAACAGCCGGCTCACAGCAAAACACAGGCTCCACGTAAGGATACAAAACAACAATAAAGGTTTATGTGCTGAAGCCCATCAGACCAAAAAGGTTCAGATGATGTTGAGTAAGAACAAAGTGAGCATTAGTAAAGCTGGAGAAACACAGAGAAAGTCGCATTAGCTCACCAGCTAACGCCGAGCAGTTGCTAATGTTATCCAGTGCAAAGTTATATCGCTTTCCACATAACTTTATGAACTAAAGCCACCCATGTTACTATACTGTGTACCACTGTGGATTTAGCCTGCAAGAAAGGATGTAACGGCAAAAAGCAAATGTGGAGCGATTTGTTTACTAACGTTAGCCTATAGTGATGCAGCCAGCTAATGCTACAGTAGCTTGGACCTGCCACTGGTTTCTTCGTAACGTTCAGTTTATGTTTATTGTGGTTTTACCAATACTCAGGTACACAACTTCTCCACCTCTCCGTCGCTGTAACTAACATGACCCACATAACATAAAACACTGCAACGAAACAGTCACAACAACCCAGAGGAAGAGCCATCCACTTACACTAGTTACAGTAAAGTTACTTACTGCGGTCTAACTGTTATAAAGTGTGACGCACTCTCATTATAATATCCATTCCAGCTCACTAACCGTTTAATTATCATCCAATACATGTAGCTGTGCTGACATTGCTGAGCCTCCGGGGAAAGATACACAGATAGTAAAGATAGTTGCTGAAAAGCAGCAGGCGAGCTAACGATGTAGCACATCGGCTAAATGCAGTAAATGTATCGTGATCATGTAACGAGCATGGATTAATTTAACCTGCAGCTTATAAAACAATTACTATAACGTTGCAGTGGTAGTTTACCTGAGTTTCCAGCTCTGTCTGTCTATAGCCGCTGTCACTCTGCCTTTTTTCGGGAGTATTGAGCCGATATGCCGCTCGCTGCGCTGAATGAAATGTACGGCGCCAGTGTTGACTCTGAGACGGGAACATCGAAGTAACAGAGCCTGAACATGTCTGGAGAAAAGCCACAGCCTGCATGCTGGTGTTCCTGCGTTTATTTTGGTATTTCTGTATGAAAAAGGTGTTTCGGATTATGCTCTCTCATCAGTTCAAGCGAGCACGCGTACGAGCACACGCCTGGTTGCAATTAAACCGCACCGCTAGTGGCCACTGGAAACTCCATAATGCCCCATTAAGTTATCGTTTTTATCACTTCATCTGTTTTGTATTTTTTGCCTTTTGTTTATTGCTCAAGCACACCATAGTTCTCTGTCTCTCCTACATCTTTGCCTTTTTTGTGCCTCCCTGCTTTCCTCAGTCCCATCTCCACCCTACATCTTGTTTGCTTTTTCCCCCCGATTGCAAGTAAATGTCCCGCGTCTTCAGAAAAGAACCTCACTTTGGTAAACAAATAAAGTCTCCTGAAGTAAATAATCAGCGTGTCTCACTCCAGTTGCTTGTCAGTGACGTCCTTTTGTCTTTCGAAAAAGGTTGTAGATGGTGTGAAAGTGACATGACAACTGGGCCTCATAAATGAAATGTCTTAATATCGCGGGCCTGATTGGGTGTCACTGTAAGGTCTTGCAATATGAGCTTTATTGCTGCTTAGCTTAACTGTCCCCGTCACCTGAAACCCACTTGGATATGCTGTGTGAGATAACACGCAGGCTTTGGAGAGGCTAGATTTTGGTGTCTGCTTGGTGCTTGTGTCTGTTATTTTTTCCAGGAAGCCTTGGACATATCTGGGCATCAGGTTGGTTTATTGAGGTTGCGCTGAATGTAATCTTCCCTCTGCACCATCTGCTGCATGCGCATGGAGATTGGCAAGCTGAGGCCCACACACACAGTCACTATAAAAGGATAGGAAAGGGCGCGTGCGTGTGAGAGAGAAAAAACTCATCCTTGCTTTAATATTGTACGTATAAGTGTGATTAGAGATGTTGTGTCAGGATCCAGTGCGAGCGTAGTGTTCGTCTGCGGTGTGTTCCCAGCTGTACAACGGGCCTGCTGAACCAGCCCACTCTGTTAAATATAGATGGCTTATTTACACTCAAGCACTGAGCTGGAGGCACCTACTGAGCTGCTTGTCTATCTCACCAATCCCTCTTCTGTTGAGCTAGTGATGCTGGGCGGAGAAACGGGGCTGCAGTGATGCACACATATAGTAAACAGAAGCATTTAAATCCCAAATATTCTGAGTTTTAATTTTGTACTGTAACTACTCAGTTCTTGAATGGCTGTTTGTGGTAAGGCCACCACCCCTGATGCCTAGTTCATTGACTCAGGCATCATATTGGCATCAGTATAAAAAACTGGAAAACTTCGACAGCCTAGTTACAAGAAGAAAACACATGCTCCATTTGCAAACAGAGATTATACACTTATTTAGTCAGCCATAGGCCACAGGGCGCAGGTCTCTGCTGTGGATGTGTGTTTTTATATATTTGATTAAAAGTCGTGTTTTGTAACACACAGGTTGTTGAGGTCAAAGTCCAATACATATTACATGAAGGCAACAGCGGGGTTACTTCCCTAAAATACCACAACACTTTGTTTACTGTGTACAAGCACACTAAATATGTGAGCCTACAAAATGCCCACATGCTGTTTGGTTTGTCATATTAGTGCTTGTTGGATGAAGACGGTGTATTCAGCCTCGTACTGTTTACTGGTATTTGTTGCTCTTGAGTGGTACAGTGTATGCTTTATCCTTTAATATTTCCAAGCATTCATGCTGCACAATTTAAAAATAAATAACAGCACAACTCCGGACCTTGTAGAAGAGGAGAAAGCCTGTCTTTGAACACTGCTAGCAAAGCAGCTTCTTGCTGTAACACACACAAGCCATCATATCAGCAGTAAATAAGAATACTCTGCAGAGGCTGGTTTCATTGGTGCTTTGATGGTGTGTGTGTGTGTGTGTGTGTGTGTGTGTGTGTAAGAAAGTGTTTGTTCTTTGAAGATATTTGCAGCGTCTTTCCTGTGGCGGATCTGAAAATGCCAGATCAAGAAGTTGCACTTTTTTTTTTATTTTTTAAAACACATTGTTAGAGTGTGAGTAAGTTCCCCTTCTGGTGATTTGTATTAGATGTTGTCAGCAGTGTATTATTCTGGACTGGGCTGTTTAAGATCTGTGTGTGTGTGTGTGTGTGTGTGTGTGTGTGTGTGAATGCACACATGAGATTCTGTGTTTATCCCGCTGATATCGATTAATGCTGCACGCCTGTCAGCACGCCATCTGATAGTGTTTACTAACCCCTCTTGTTACTCTCTCCTCTCCACAGCAATAGAGACCCAGAGTACCAGCTCAGAGGAGATAGTGCCAAGCCCGCCCTCGCCTCCCCCGCCACCCCGCGTCTACAAGCCCTGCTTTGTGTGCCAGGACAAGTCCTCAGGGTACCACTATGGTGTCAGCGCCTGTGAAGGTTGCAAGGTGAGACTCCTGGCCTTCCTCTGAATCTGCCAAGCAAGCAAGATGTTCATCAATCTTGTAACCTTCGTGTGATTTACATAACACTCTAAGGTCTTCGCAGCCTAAGCTCAGATGATGAAAATGATAAGGCACGTCATTTTGAGTATTTCACATCCTTTTGGGTTTTTCAGTGTTTAATGCTGGAATTTATTGTTGGAACAAGTCAAACTTGACTACTTTTTCGTGGGGAATCATCTACTAACATTATCCTTTGCTTTACTGAGCTGCCTAATCATCAGTATGACCTGGACAAGTTGCAATTACCTATTTCAACACTTCAGCCTATATCTGAGCATATTGTAAAGATAACCTATATGATGGGCCTGCCTCTTACCACTTACCATATGTGAAACATTGTCAACTATCAACTGTTGTTGCTAACACGTATCAGCTTTACTGGCATGCCCGCATCAGCCGTCTGTTATCAGTACAGCCACGTTACACAGGTGCTGAAGAGGCCTCATAACCCCTATCTGCTCTGTTATCAGTTGAGAGTTGCTGTGTGCATGCATACATGTTCTCCTGTTATTGTGAGCACATAGACGTCTTTATCTCACTTCTCCCAAGGCACAGAGCCAAAGTTGTGTAAACTCAGAGGAGGCTGGAGATGAGGAGGAGGCATCTGTGGAATCTAATGTAAAGTTTCTGCCAGGTGCAAACCTTAGCTCTATAACAACCACCTTGTTTTTGTTTTTTTGCACAGTGGTCATGGAATCTTGAATTTAGCAAATAGGATTTCCAAACATGTAGAGTCTTAAACAGAACAAGAGTATGTAAACCCTCCTTGCAAGGTTCAGTCATGACAGCAGCCTGTGTATAGCAAGAGGAGGTAGGGAGTGGCTGACAGGTGCCCGCAATACCCTCTGACTTATTGACTGTGCAGCCAATACTGTGTGTGTTTCCATATGTGCAGGGATAGGAGTGATGTGGAAGAAAGGGGGGTAGAGCAGAGAGAGAAAAGCAAAGACTGTAAATAAAAAGAGAAAAAGCCATACTGGAAAAGGCGGGAGGCAGTAGCAGTAAAAAAGAAAAAAGGAGAAAAAAAGTGTTAGTATGGGCAGGATCTCAGGGGGACTGTAGAAATAAATACAAAATGATACAAAGATGAGAGAGACTGCAGGGAGTGAGATAGCGGGAGTGAGAGAGCAGACTGTGCTCTGGGAGACATGAACAGCTAGAAAAGAGAAGCTTGGATGGTTGTGGGGGCAGCAGATTAGGCGGACGGGGTACAGGGGCCACAGCTGAACTCACTGACACCAAGAGAAAGATGGTCAGCGCATCAGAGCACGGGGGGGTGGGAAAATGACTAAAGAATGCAATGGGAAGAAAGCACAGGAAAGCTGGGAGCCTGGCACACACATACATACTAACGCATAACCTTTTAACACAAACCCCCTGAGTGCTCCATGAAACTTAACCTGCTCCCCAAATGTGACTTATAAAAAGTTAACAAAGTAAGTAAAGGCCGACCCCTGTGCTGTTTTATAGGGGCAACCAAACTACTGCTGACTTTGCTGCTCCATGGGTCCCGTGGAAACTTGAAATATCTATATAACGGATTTAATGTCTTGTTTTTAGTTTTGACAGGTTTTGTATGTATAGACATCCTTAGACTAAAGGGAATTAACCTATTTTATTTACCTCATTCATATCAAATCTAATACTCCAAATTATATTCAGGTTAGTGGAAATATATGCTTGACTGTCGAGATGAGACAAATGATTATTGTACAGACAGAAGGAAGAGATGGGGGGTACTGAAAAGTAGCATCAGTATGAGTGTGTTTGTGTGTACTGAGCAAGATTAAGCTTGTATGCAAGTGTGTGAGACAGAGAAACGGGAAGATGGTGTGTAGTAGCCCTCACCCTTCTGTTCTGATAATATTGTGTGGCGTATGATGTGTTTCTCAACAGTTTAGCACAGGTAGAAGATGTGGCCATGCATAGGCTTACAGCTATACACAGTCAGGTTTGATGATCAAGTTTTGATTTTTATGTATTTTTATTCTATAATTTAATATTAACGCTTCATATTGGTAGTGTCTCACACTTACTTCATTCATATGATATACTTCAAACAAATTTGTTCACTCTTAAGTGGTTGGTAAAGTGGACAGCTACTAAGCTAGCTGCTGACTACTTTATGTATCTTGACTATAGACATGTTTGTGTCCGTGTGTGAGGTGTTTGCATGTATTAAAAAGTATTGACTTGGAACTCAGAAGGTGTGCAGCATCTCTGCAACCATTTTTAAGGCCTAAATGACTTTTATTATGTCCTCTTAATGTTGCTCCCTATTGTCTGATAACATCTGATTAAATAGGGTTATAAATAAAAAAAATAAAGCTCAAACCATCCGGTGAGTGTGTGTGTGTCTCTGTGGTTGTGTGAGACCAATATAGAAGTATGAATCTCTGTTTTGTGGTTAGTGTCAGTTTGAAACACACCTCTTGTTGCATCAAGCAGCATTAGCGGTAGTTTTAAATGGTCACCTGCATTATTGCAAACTTGCATTGAACTGAGGGTTGTTGGATTAACCATTAATTGTCTATGTAGTTGGAATGAAAATATGAACACAAATAATCAGAAAAAAGTAATTTATTCAAATTAAGTCAAAATAAAAAGTATGAGACAGGTTGACCTGTATTTATTTATTTGGTCTGTTTATAAAGTTTTAGTTTGTCAGTAGTCATATCTGAAAAGTTAAAACTCTCAAGTTATGAGAAGTGAATTTTGATTTGTTTTCATCCCAACAGTCTATCAAAGACAAAGAAAGCATTGAAAAGGTATTACACATACAATAGTCTGACGGTTACTAATGATAGATTTAAAAAAATCTTTTACAGTGTGATAAACATAGGAGGGCAAACAATAGATGAGCTGTAAACTTGAGTAATTATTTGTTTCTCCTTAGTGGTCGCAGTGTTGTTCTCCCTGACAGCTCAGAAATAGTGTGGCTTTTTGAAGCCATTGTGCAGCTGGGATATAGCAGATTTTTTTAATTAATCAGTCAACACTTATTGTGCAAATGATTTTAAAACAATGCCAAATAATAACTTAATAAGTTTGACAATCAGTTGTTAACACTGTGTCTGCCCTCTGAAAAGCACTGAAACTAAGGCATGATAGACATTTCAGCTCTTTCAGCTCTTAAATGTAGGATCCATTTCATAAAATGTTTCTCCACAAAACCACCAGCAAGCTCTGCATGCCTCCTTGACTGGATATAATTAATTTCCCAGATAGATTATAGCTGAGGTAGATATATTTTTAACCAGAAAAAGAACACATGCATATAGACTGAGTCCAAACAGCAACAAAGTAAATCACATTCAATTCAATCATATTCTGAACCAATAATCAGATATCCTGATTAGTTTTAGGCCAAGGTAGGGGAGGCAGAAGGAAGTAGAGGAGGTTGCCCTCTAATCAGAAGATCGGCGGTTCGATCTGCTCCTTTAGTCTGCATAGCTGTTCCATCAGTGTGTGTGAATGTTTATTTCTGTTCTGATGAGTGATTTTATTGGAATTGGACTGCTGCTATTTGTACGGAGTTCAATAGTCTCAGGCTTGATTTGAGGACATTACTGTATATAGGTAAGGCTAATAATCTAAACCAAACTACTAGGACTTTAAAGGTGAATAATCCAAAATTTTTATATCTGTCCTTTGCATTGAGACTCTGAAGCTGTGTTTGCACGACAGTGATACGGGTATAAAGTCAAAGATGAACCGGAACTTAAATAGATTTTATCATTTTAATACCAAACCGTTTTTGATAGAATTTTTAAACAAGTGTTGTTTTAAACCCGTCTGACCACACACGTCTTGCCCGAATGTACTCCGTTCTACTGAACACAACAGCTCAGCTGGTTAGTAAAGTGTTACCATAATCATTAGGAATGTTGCCTAAAACTACGAAAATATCCCATGTTCAACAGCTAGCATCAGCCGCTAGTCCCCAATTCGTGAGCTGACTGTCTGCCTACTCAATAGCCACAGTGGTAATTTGAAAAATTCAGGATGCCTTCTCTGTATCACTTCAGAGGAGATGACTTGGCATAGTGTACTTAATAATTCAACACTACAGGCATGTGAATGTATATGGTTGTCTCATCTGAGACTGGGGTAAGTTGAGGGTTAGCAGCGTCTGCTTTGCTGCAGCATGCCAAACTACAAAGGCATTTCCTGGGGGCTGTAGTGAACAGAGGAAACAGGAGGGGGATTTTGAGCTCTGCTACTTGGAGACAGCTTGTTCGTTTGTTGTGTAAGTTCTATCGCCCGCACATACTCATTGGCGTTGCACTTCTTTTCCCCTCCAGATATTAGCACTTAAACATTAAATATGCATGCCCACCCCCTCATGTTTATGTTTTTGTCTTGGAGGCATGGCAGCACGCAGCAGGCGATCTCTCTTCCTGGTATCCGCTGCAATGGGAGGCAAGTAAATGTGAATGCAAGTTAATGTGTGGGCTGTGCACAGGCACACGCATATACACACATACAAGGATGCGGTGGGAGGCTGGGAACGCACTCTTAATCTGGGCACAGTGTGAAAGTCATGTAAGAGAGGATTCCTGTGCTTCCCTGTGAACTTGCCAACCCGACTGCCCCCTGGCTTCCCTCTTAATAAGCATAGCATTACCTATAGCATATCCTCAAACACATGCAAAGTAGAACGCACTGACCTACTCATAAGCGGGTGGGGCTCTTAAAGCACACCAGGTAGACAGCTGGGAACTCAAGTACATGACATATGCAATCATGTATGTGCTGTTACCGTTCGCTCCTTCTCTTTCATCCCTCCCGCCCTCTCCCTCTTCTTGCGACTCTCATCTCCTCTGAACACTGCAGGGTGGCTGACAGGCCTGCTGAGGGCTCTTGTCGCCGGGGTGGATTAAGCGGTGATACAAAAAGAGGCTTAAGGGCCGCAGGAAGCAATGACTCCTAAAAGGAGGAGAGGGGGGAAGGGGCGGAAACGATCAACGGTCCCACGAGCCGGCAGCGACAGCCAATCAGGAGGTGCTGCGAGAGAGCACCTGAGCCTCATGATGGTGGGAGGGCGTGGGTCAATCCCCTGGTGACACTGGGGTCAGGGTCAGGGCAATATCGGATCAAAGAGGACATGATACACGCACACATAGGCACATACAAAGGCCACGGACCTATCCCTGAGCATCAGCAGCTAAAATTAACGTCAAGCTATAAGCCTTGTTGTCTCCACTTTGTTGTCTGTCTGGCCTCATTATTCTGCTGGGAGATGGCAGGTCTTCTCAGAGGAGTTTGTAGGTATCTGCTAGAAGTACCAAACTTTCTATTTCTAGGCTGGAAATTGCACATGAACAGCAGGAGTGAGATTGAAAAAGTGTGGAGTTGTTCACCCTTTTTCAATTGCTAAAAAAATCAACAAGTTGCAAAGCAGATATGATGAAATCAGGACAAAGGTTAGATGAGATAACCCTCTGAGGACTGAAACTCTTCCTCTACCAGCTGGAAGAAGTATATCATCGTGTGTAATCGGCACTCTCGCCCCCGCTCTGGTACCTTCTTCAAACAGATACATGACAGACTGTACCCTCTTCCTCTTCGTAGTTCATTAGAAGCCTGAATCACTTCCACTTTGTGGTGGATGGGAGATGTGAGAAGAGCCTGGTGATCTGGGAAGGACAAATTGTGGGCTTAGGTCCACTGGCCATCTGTCGGCTTGCAAAGATAATCCCTCGGCATGGGATGGGCCTCCCTGGCAGCTACCCCACCCCACCACACCAGACTCCACTCCATTCCCTCTTTCCCTAGCTACCCCTACCCATCCTCCTACTGACCAAAACATAACCCGTGCCCCACTGTGTTGCATCAATACTGACATTGACCTGTATTACATTTGTCCCGAGTCCTGCTTGCTGAGTACTCACTCAGTTGTGGCTGATTTGCATTAACCTCTTTTTGATCTATTTGACACACAAGGGATGTTTAAGCGGTAAGGCCACAGAGGTTAACAGTGATTTTATTGAGGTTGCCTGCTATTTAGGAGAATATAAGCTATTATGCAATGCTTTTCCACTGGTTTGTCATTTTTGACTCTCGTAATACATGGGCAGCAGTTAGAGGCCCTCCTGGTTCCAAAGCACAGTTTTTCCATTAACAATTCTTGAAAGCAGAAAATATAAAAAATTCAGTCATCAGATTTTGGGATATTTTTAGACAAGGGTACCTAGCCGGTTAGGGATGTGGTCAGTTTCAGCTTTCATACCAGAAATTCCAGGTGTTGTTTTTTACTTAAAGCATAGATAGCTCCTGTTAAACTTTTCTCCTCAGTTCTTTTATTACCCAGTATCCTGAGCTTCTTTGCAGCTGTTAGAGCTGTTCTTAAAGTTCATAGGGAGAGGATCTAAATTATTACCGAGGTAGTGCATGGGACACGTGTTGCATCCATCAGGGATAGATACTTTGCTCTGTTTCTATGTCTTGCTTTTGTGCCATCAAAACATAGTTAGTCTCCCAAAGATGGCCCAATTCAGCTCAGTGACCAAAGATGAGCTCATTAGAATTTGTCCTCTTCCCAACACGCATGGACTAAATTTTTATATGTATTATCAGATTTTCTTTGATCTAGTTAGATTGAAAAGGGAAACACGGGAAACGAGGGATTCCTTTTTTGTTCTTACACAACGCACTCATGTTCTCCCTCTCTCTCTCTCTCTAATAATACGTGCTTGGCCTGGATCTGGAATTGCTTATTTCTGGCTGTGTAAACTAGGCCATGGTTATATGGCACCCAGTAACCCCGTGCCTTTTGCCCCAAAATCCTTTGGATCTGAAACATCACCAAAAGCATTTTTGTGTTGTCTCTCGAGTGGCCATCCTAGAGGAGGTGGGAGACCTCATGAGATGATGGCAGTCCACTGACTATTGGTGTCTGTCCAGATTATGCCACAGAATAAACTCTTTAAGGACTTAACCGTATGGTAGTTCATTGCCTTTGAACTGCAGATGGTCATGGCCATTCTGATCAGCCTCTTTTTAATTTAATTCTTTTTAACCTTGCGTGTAATTTAGGGGTTTCTTTTTTAAAGGGACGTTGTTAACATGGGCAATGCATGAGGAGAGACACACAACAGCAAACCGTACAATATTTGTTAAGTAACTGAACTCTTTACTGCTATTTAGGAAGGTAATTTCATTTCCCTCACACTTCTTTTGCCACCCATCCCTCCGCCAACACCTGTCCTCTCTCTGTCTTTCTGTCCCATAGGGCTTCTTCCGAAGAAGCATCCAGAAGAACATGGTGTACACTTGTCACCGGGAGAAGAACTGCATCATCAACAAAGTCACCCGCAACCGCTGCCAGTACTGTCGGCTGCAGAAGTGCCTGGAAGTCGGGATGTCCAAGGAGTGTGAGTATAAAAACCCACAATGCCCTGCTCGCATCGGGCTCTTAGGGCCAAGCACAGATCATCATATTTTAATTTGTTTAATCCCTGAGCGGTTAGCATGATTGTTACCACTGCAGGAAGTCTTAAGCCTCAGCATTTGTTGAGATTTGTTCCACTACCAATATTGCATAAGCAATGACTATTGATGCACTCACATATCAGCTTTGGCTGCAATTCCAGTCTGAATCCTGTCAGTTTCTGTGACTAAACTCGTACATTGATGCCTTTTAGTTGATTTTGTTAGTTTGGAGGCTCCCGTTTGAAGAGTATACCCACTATAAAAGCGAGACAAAGGGTAGTCGTGATGTAGACTGGCAATAACAGTCAGGGTGTCGCCAGGCTTGGCAGGCCTCTGTGATGAATATGTTCTCACCTGCCGAGAGTGAAAGAGCAGGCGTCTGCTCTCATCATTGCACCCCGAGGGCTGTGTGAACACACACACACACACACACACACACACTCACACACTCACTCACACATATGTACACGCAGGCAGACAGACTTGATAAAGTAATTGGAAGAGGTGTGACCACTACAGAGAACTCAGAGGCCAGCCGGGTTCTTACCTCAACCCTGGTCACATGACACACTCTGTTGTACACACAGGCACACACACACACTCACTTGTTATCATGTTGCACATTACCAAAATGTGTGTATGGGGCACATTTTCACTCTTGAATACTGATTCATAAAGTAATAAATAGAAAGTGGTATATGCAGATGGAAAGTGTAGCACCTCTCCTCCTCTCACCAGCACACACCTGTTTAAAACTCCCATGCTGACTCCATTGCTCCATCCCTCTCTGCCTCCTGTCTTCCCAGCGCTATTTACCTCATCTTTCTGGTACGGCGAGTGCAGGGAGTGCCACAGCACTGTGGCTTACAGTAAAAGAAGTTATCCTCTGAGCTCCTTACCTTTGAATGGGGCCATTAATCATGGTTAGAAGGATCACAGCAGCCAGCTCTTTTACACAGAGAGAGAGAGAGGGAGAGAGAGAGAGAGAGAGAGAGAGACAGGGGCACTCAGCACACAACAGGGGAATAGACTGGAGTTGGAGAGCCATCTAGTGGTGAATAGATAGTACTGAACAACTGAAAACAGCTAAAATTGGTTTTCTGAATGGAATGGAGACTGGAAGTTTTTATTATCTGATAGATTTTGACCCACCTACACTCATATGGTTTTGGTTTAATAGCCTTTTTATGATTGTGGTCATTTTGTGCAGATTGCTCGTCTTGTGTCCTCAGCAGTGACTTTGGCTTGTGAAATTGGTCTGGGCTGGTGAGGAAGGAGACGCTGGCCATCTGGGGCCAGCAGGGAGTCTTTCTGCCTCTCACAATCACAGACACGAGAACACACGCAGACATAAAAATGTGTTCTCGTGCACACACTCAAATTATGGACTTGCAAGGTGACAAACACAAAGTGGTATGAATATAAACGCTTTAATAGTAATATGCTCAGACAGCTCCAGTTAAACACCATATCCTGTCTGTCACACACACACACGCAGAAAGTGGACCCCCTGCTAGTGCCGGGGACGTCTGGGTGACCTTGTGTCTGCCGGCAGACAGCTCCAGATGACAGTGCCAGGCCTTCTGCCAGGTGGCAATGCCAAGCAAGATGGCTTCAGAAAAAGAGAGGGGGTTGGGAGCAAGTGAAGGGTTACAAGGGAAATGCCTGTAAGCCTAGTGACACATTTATATCAACCTGACAGTGGTTCGTTAAAGAAGACCAAGACTTATGGCTTAAATGAAAAATATTAGCATGTATTGGCTTATTTATGCCCTTGTTGCCCTTAGCCTAGTGCAGTGGTTTCCAACATAGGGGCCAGGGCCCTTCAAAAGGGGTTATGAGATAACTGAGTTAGAAAGAAACACATTTCTGCTACATCAAAACTATGTCATTTCACTCATTTTTGCATCAAAAAGTATTCAAATTAAACTATCTGAGAAGGTAAAAATCATTCTTTGTTTGAAATAATAGCAGCTCATAGAAATATGTACATTTTGGCAAGAGGTGGCGAGTTGACTTTGCTCTGTTTTAAAGGGTCACAAGCCAAAAAGGTTGGGGAACCCTGGATTCTCAAGCAACACAAAGGAAAGTAACTTTACTCCCACTACTGACACCTGTCCATTATGAGTCTTTTTTTGTGCATCAGTGATGATCATATGGTTTAGTTGCACAATCCTTGAATCCTTGAGGTTCAGACCAGCCACCCTACCTCATCATCGTCACCCCCCCCCCCCCCCTTTTTTTTTTTTTTTTTT
>NC_060163.1:10693962-10702230 GCF_021292245.1 Micropterus dolomieu | reverse complement strand
CCCTCATCGTCCCCCCCCCCCCCCCCTTTTGTTTTTTTCTTTCTCACAAAGCTATCGCTAACATGTTCCTCAAGGAAAAGTAGAAAAAGTAATAAAAGTAAAATAATACGATACAAAGGACGTTGGAGAACAGAGTATGGGCAGGATAAGATCAGCCGGAAAGGAAGGGTAGCAGAGAAAGATGAAGGCTGTGAGAGGAAAGAGTGTTGAACCAAATGTGAGTGAGAATGAAAATCTAAGAGTAGAAAGAGCAGAAGGGGGGGGGCTGGAGGACAGAGAGAGGGAGAAAGTTTCATCACTGTCGACAGTGGCTCTGCGCTGCGAGCAGCAGGAGCAGCGGGAACATTGACATTTTTATCTTTCCATTGAATTTAATCTGTGTGATGGACGAGCTGCCAGTGCTTTAATTTTCCTCACACGAATTATCCCCGTCTGCCCACCTCTCTCTGTCTTGTGCACAGACACACACATACACACAAACGCACACACAAATACACACCGAGGCACTAACAGGAATTGTCTATTAACGGCACACTACAGCTGCAATCCAGTAAGAGAACAAATGATTGAGTAATGGGTGGGTGTGTGTGTGTGTGTGTGTGCGCTGTCACAGTATTCTGTACACGTTACGCACCGGCTCTTGTAAATCATTTTTATTCGATGAACACGTAACCGCAAACAATCCAGGATGCAAGTTCCCCCATTAGCATTCATATTCTGATAATGCATTTGGAAAGATGCATTGCTTCTTTAACGTGCACGCAAACATCAAATGCACGTTCGTGGCCACACGCGCACACACACACACACACACACACACACACACACACAATAAAAAAAAAAAAGCAAGACAGTATTTCTTTCATTTTCGCTCCCCCGCTACAGTCCCCAAGTTATTGCATGTGGCAATTCGCCATGACAGATCGCCAGTCGTGCCTAATAGTTCTTTAATGACTTCATTAAATTGTGTTGTGCGGCTTATGATTGCGCTGCCAATTTGTCAGCGCGGGTAATGTCTGGGCGCTAGGGATGCCCCACTTTTATTTGTGAATTAATTGGACATGGACTATGTTGCAGCCCTCCACCCCTCCCCTCATGGCAGACAGGTCACAGATTTCCAATCAGCACCATGAGCAGGGCTGTCCCAAATATGTTGAGCAGCTTACTACGGTTTTATGCAATGCGTTTCCTCCACTAGGTCATAATTGACTTGTTAAGTAAGTGGAAGTGGCAAGCATTTTACTGTTTTGCTTGTTTTCACTGACATGGTTTATATAACTGTCCAATTATAACATACTATATAGGATGCAATACTGCACTGGTTGTTACTGCATGTCCACCTAGCCTACCACATCACAACCAATAAAATGCTGGCACATAATGTATTACCATGCTCCACCTGCACAGCAGGGTCTTCTTCATTTCTTGTTATGGCGAGCAATGCTTAGCAATAACACAGTGCGGCATCAGACTTCCAGCCCCTTCCTTCCTCCTTCCCTTCATGTTCTTCCAGGCAGGGAGGCCTGTCTGTGGGCTGATGGATGAGCATCGGCACCGAGTAGTGCATCCCTCCCTGGCCCCGGGCTATGCCCCTCTGTCACAGACACTGATCTCCCTTCAGCCCGAGTGCTCTCACCCTTAATGGTCAAGGTTAGGATTAAGACAAGGAAAATCTGATCTTAGGTCGGACGCTGGGGAAATTCAGGTACCTCGAGGGGAGGTGGGGATACGAGGACAGATAGAGATGAGTTTAGGATGGTGGGATGATTTAAAGCATAAGAAATACAATCTTGGAATGGGGAGATGGTGTGCAGTGGTGAGAACAAAATGAGAGGAGGACAAGGAAAGAGAGCATGTGTTGTATAACCGAGAGAGAGAGCGAGAATAAGAGAGAGAACGCTGGAAGGTTTTTTCTTTTTTTCTTTTTCAAGCATGGGCTCAGCAGCCGAGCCCTTTTAAAACCATTAGAGGCAGGATATTTGTCATATTATGTTATTAGATTAGCCGGGACCCCTAATGAAAGCTGTGGCAATTTGTCAGCCTTATGGATAGCTCCATCCACCACCTCTATTTATCATCTAGCACCACATCCCACCCCCACCCTCAACACACACAAACATACACAACCCAGTCATTGCTAAACTGCACCTCAGTCTGGATGGGCTGGAAAAAATGGATGGAGCCTGTAATGGGATTCCAATGCTAAGCACACCGCCTAGTGTTTTTTGTCATTTGGTGTGAGCACACTATTCTGAGCCAGATCGCCCAGAGGGAAACCACATTGGATTGTTTCAAGCCCCCCCATTACCATAGACCTTCTTCGATGGAGCTGTCTCACAACATTTATCTCGTAGCATGGGATAAGAAAAGTGATGCTGTGGTTGCTGCTGCCGTTTGCTGCGGCCAGAGCATCTTTTTCTGCTCGAGTTCACCTTTGATCTTGATCTTAGTGTACGTTATGGTAGTGCTTATATGGAACATGGAATGTGGGGTTATTAGCATGTTGTAAGAATTTTTCAAAGCAATCTGGACATATTTAATTGGTGATTAAAGCTGCAAAAATTTGGTTTCCACTGCAGGTTCTATGTGATTTATTAAAAATGTAAAATGTGTTTCGTGAGTTTACACTGTGTAGCTGAGGTACACTATGAACCATTCTTAACTTTAGACATTTAGCTATCTAACTAATCCTCCCTGCCCCTCTCCTTTGCTCCCTACAGCAGTGAGGAATGACCGGAACAAGAAGAAAAAGGATGAGAAGAAGCAGGAGTGCACAGAGAGCTACGTGCTGAGCGCAGACACAGAGCAGATGATCGACAGGGTTCGCAAGGCGCACCAGGAAACTTTCCCCTCTCTCTGCCAGCTGGGCAAATACACTACGGTCAGTAGCATGACACTGACAAGCTGCGTGTCTATATTTGTTCACCTTTCTTAGCTGTAGTTTATTGTCGCCTGCACTTGTCTGTATGTAATGCATATATGAGATATGGCAATATCTCAAATTTTTCCTCACCTCTTCCTGTCCTTACAGACTAACAGCTCAGAACGACGTGTATCCTTGGACGTAGACCTGTGGGACAAGTTCAGTGAACTCTCCACCAAGTGCATCATAAAGACGGTGGAGTTCGCTAAGCAGCTGCCTGGCTTCACAACACTTACCATCGCCGACCAGATCACTCTGCTCAAAGCCGCCTGTCTGGACATCCTGGTAAGAACAAAGGCCTCGCGTTTTTTTATCACAAAATTTCACAGAACATTACCCCGTCTTTTAAAAAGACTTAGAGCAGAGGAGTGGTTAAATTGTCTAAACAAATCAACAATGCGTTCTGTCTCCGCTGTCCCCAGATACTCCGGATTTGTACGCGCTACACCCCAGAGCAAGACACCATGACTTTCTCAGATGGACTCACGTTAAACCGAACGCAGATGCACAATGCCGGCTTCGGTCCCCTCACCGACCTGGTTTTTGCCTTTGCCAACCAGCTCCTTCCTCTGGAGATGGATGATGCAGAGACAGGGCTGCTCAGCGCCATCTGTTTGCTTTGTGGAGGTAGGACAAGTTTCCTCAAAACTTATTGAACATTCTCTTTGCCCCAAAACCGTGCAATTACATAATTTTTAACAGTTTACTGAAGCTATGGCTTGGACTGAGTGGCACCCCTGTCTATATGGCTGAAATAACAGAAGGGTGGCCATGCTTTTTAATTGAGCACCACCTAGTGGCTAACTGTGTTTATGACAGTAGGAGATGTTGACAGATTTTTTTCCCTGTTTGTCCTCAGATCGTCAGGATTTGGAACAGGCAGAGAAGGTTGACGTCCTGCAGGAGCCCCTTCTGGAGGCGTTGAAGATTTACGTAAGGAGGAGGAGGCCCCACAAACCGCACATGTTCCCCAAGATGCTGATGAAGATCACTGATCTGAGAAGCATCAGTGCTAAAGGTCCGTGGTCCTCACTAGTGTTTATATGTGAATAGCACTAAAAGGAATAGTTAATGAGTTGATTCTTGTTTGGCTGAAACATTGTTATATATGTTTATAATTTTGATAATAAATATTTAGTTATGCATCAATTTTCTTTATGTTACATTTGACTTTTCTCACTTTCATGTCATATTAAAATTGTGTTGAATGAATATATACCTCAAATGTTTTTGCAAGAACTTTGGTAGTTAATGTTTTCCCATCTCTCCACCCCTCTCTGCAGGAGCTGAGCGTGTCATCACCCTAAAGATGGAGATTCCCGGCTCCATGCCCCCTCTCATCCAGGAGATGCTGGAGAACTCAGAAGGTCTGGAAAGCGGGGCTGCAGGCGGCCGACCCAGCGGTGCCCCCCCAGGCAGCTGCAGCCCCAGTCTGTCCCCTAGCTCTGCCCAAAGCAGTCCAGCCACACAATCGCCGTAGTAGCGGCCCACCTTTTTAGTTTTTTCCTCACGATGCTCTGTCTCCTCCCTCGACGTCCTAAAGAGGAGGGGCGAAGGAGGGGGGTGCCTTTACCCTGACTGCTGAACACAGGAGACTGGCAGAGCCAACCTCCTCCTCTCCAATGACACAAACCCTCACCTCCTGATCTGCTTTTCCTCACTCTGGAGCACAGTCCTGGCGTGACAGGGGGGTAAGGCCAGGTCAGGCCTGGGGAAACAGGATGCCTCTGAGAGACCACACCGTAAACACTGCTGATGACTCCTCCTCCTTCTCCCTTCACTCTAATCTCCACTGCTGCTCCTCCCCTATTCACCCAACAGACTGATGGAAACAAATCTGGATGCAGGGGAGGCCAGTTTTGAAAGGAACCGAGAGTGGGTGATGCACCGTGAGATGACTATATGAACAAGGACAATGCATACAGACTGACTTGAGAAACACCAGACACTTTTTTGTTGTACTCTGAGGCAGACTGCAAGCTTGGGACTTGTCAAAAGACCCCCCTCCTCAAAGACTCTGGGTCTTTTCTCTTTTTCCAACTTCAAAATAACAGATTTCGTACAAAAGATATATAAATATATATAGAAAAAAGTTAAGGAACTATTGTGTTTGACATGTCCAGAACAGAATGGCAGGTTGAAATGAGGATATGTTTTCTGAGATTAGAAATTGTTGTATTCCTTCACTGTTTGAATCTTTTCATACCCATCGAGAGTATTGAGAGACGTTTCAGTTTTATCACATTTGTACATTATTCTAATTAACAAAAAGCAAAAGATGTTGAAATTTCTCTCCAGTCTACACATGCAAACACAAGCAAACAAACACACACACACACACACACACACACACAAATGTGCACAGAAAACAAGTCGCAATGAATATCACCTACTATTCCAGGTTGGATTTGTTTTCCTTTTTCCTTTTTTTTTGCTTCCAAGAGAATGGGGGAAAAAAATGATTGTATGATATGGTCACAGGTCCTTTCAAGAAATCAAATTAATGAAGATTCATTATTAAGGTGTATTTTAAGTAGCCTTTGAGTTTGTGTATATAAGCTGTATTCATTTCTTTAAAACTATGAAGAGTTTTAGGCTTCACCTGATTATTATTTTTTTTTTTTTTTTTTTTTAAGAATACCTTTTATGTGTTTTGTTTATAGGTCTGTGATGCAAGAAAAGACATTTTGAGCACATTTTACTGAAGGAAGTTCTTTCATGTTTTGTGTCCTACTAAAGACTGGACGACCCTTAACCAATCACTGGCTGTTCAGAATGTGGCTTTCACAAACAATGTCAACCTTTCTCCCCCCGTTCCACTTTTTTTTTTTTTTTCAATACATACAGTAGATAACAAAGTAGCACTCCAGTCGGGGCATAGCTTTTTGGCCATGTAGCAGAAAGAGATGGTGTTTTCTGAAAATGGTGAGCTAGATGCCACTTGTAGCTTGCCGGGTTCAAGTGAGCCACAGCAGCTCGGCTTCAAGGAGAGTTAAAATGTGAAGAATGGTGTACATACACACTGTATTAAACACAAGTGATTCTCAGTAGTCTCTGAATGAATCAATCCGTAGTGGATGGGAAAAGACTAGATTGTAGTGACTCCTCTGCTCTGTCAGTGGTCAGGCAATTGTAAGGTCCCAAATATGATGTCTGTCAAATCTTCCCCTGGCAACCTGTGGTAGAAACAATTATGTAACCTTTTTGCCGGATCCAGAGCAACTTCGCACCCTGCAATTCACTTTACACCAAAACGCCTTCACCGTTAACACACGTCATCTAGACCATCATTACTGTACACATGCCAATGTCTCAGGAAGGAATCATTTTTTGTGCTTCACCTGTTCTTTGTATGTTCTGTGCTGCACCTCCTAACCCTCCTGTCACACAAACACACACTTCTGCTACTGAGCCCCTGACTTTGTCTTCAGTCACTCATTTTTGTTCGGCCTGGCACACCGGGACTCGTTCATAGAGAAACTGACCCCGCAGCGTTACGACTTACGATGCCAGTGTGGAGTCTCTCTTGAGTCGTTCATGTGTTCTTTTTATTTGTACAGACAAAGCTGCTTTCATCATTTTAGGACTTCACCTGTCCAGAACAGCGCACAAATTTTCCCTCTGCAGCTAATCTGGAATAGCAACAGACACACCGTCAGTTTGAGAAGTATGGAATATGTTGCAGTTTTGTCAAGATTATCAAGCGACTTTGGAAAAAAACAAAAACAAAAAAGATCAAAAATAAAACCAACATTTAATAATTATTAAATGAGTTTTGTGTTGCTCACGTGTCATTTATTTCACTGTCTGCTACAGGGGTGTCCTCAGTATAGGTTTTCATACATCATATTTATAGAAAGAAGAAGTTTTGGGGGAAATCAGAAGGCAGTCACTAACTTTCTTGACACTTTCTGAAAGCCTTGGAACCCCCTTTTCATGTGCGTAGCAATAGCATAGCATTGAAGAGACTGATAACAAGTGTTCACAGGTAACCATTAATACTGGGGTAGGTACACTGCTCAAAAAAATAAAGGGAACACTAAAATAACACATCCTAGATCTGAATGAAATAATCTCATTAAATACTCCTTTCTTTACATAGTTGAATGTGCTGACAACAAAATCACACAAAAATTATCAATGGAAATCAAATTTATCAACCCATGGAGGTCTGGATTTGGAGTCACACTCAAAATCAAAGTGGAAGCACTACCACACTACAAGCCGATCCAACTTTGATGTAATGTCCTTAAAACAAGTCAAAATGAGGCTCAGTACGTGCCTGTATGACCTCCCTACAATTCCTGGACATGCTCCTGATGAGGTGGCGGATGGTCTCCTGAGGGATCTCCTCCCAGACCTGGACTAAAGCATCTACTACTGGACAGTCTATGGTGCAACGTGGCGTTGGTGGATGGAGCAAGACATGATGTCCCAGATGTGCTCAGTTGGATTCAGGTCTGGGGAACGGGCAGGCCAGTCCGTAGCATCAATGCCTTCCTCTTGCAGGAACTGCTGACACACTCCAGCCACATGAAGTCTAGCATTGTCTTGCATTAGGAGGAATCCAGGAGGATCCACTGAGGATCTCATCTCAGTACCTAATGACAGTCAGGCTACCTCTGGCGAGCACATGGAGGGCTGTACAGCCCCCCCAAAGAAATGCTACCCCACACCATTACTGACCCACCGCCAAACCGGTCATGCTGGAGGATGTTGCAGGCAGCAGAACGTTCTCCACGGCGTCTCCAGACTGTCACGTCTGTCACATGTGCTCAGTGTGAACCTGCTTTCATCTGTGAAGAGCACAGGGCGCCAGTGGCGAATTTGCCAATCTTGGTGTTCTCTGGCAAATACCAAACGTCCTGCACGGCGTTGGGCTGTAAGCACAACCCCCCCCCCGGGGGACATCGGGCCCTCATACCACCCTCATGGAGTCTGTTTCTGACCGTTTGAGCAGACACATGCACATTTGTGGCCTGCTGGAGGTCATTTTGCAGGGCTCTGGCAGTGCTCCTCCTGCTCCTCCTTGCACAAAGGCGGAGGTGGCGGTCCTGCTGCTGGGTTGTTGCCCTCCTACGGCCTCCTCCACGTCTCCTGATGTACTGGCCTGTCTCCTGGTAGCGCCTCCGTGCTCTGGACACTACGCTGACAGACACAGCAAACCTTCTTGCCACAGCTCGCATTGATGTGCCATCCTGGATGAGCTGCACTACCTGAGCCACTTGTGTGGGTTGTAGACTCCGTCTCATGCTACCACTAGAGTGAAAGCACCGCCAGCATTCAAAAATGACCAAAACATCAGCCAGGAAGCATAGGAACTGAGAAGTGGTCTGTGGTCACCA
>NC_060163.1:10681235-10693942 GCF_021292245.1 Micropterus dolomieu | reverse complement strand
TGCAGCATCACCCTAAAACATGTCATGATTCCTCTGCTCCTATTCAAATCTAAAACACTGAAACTGACAATAAATGAAAAGCTTACAGCTGACATGTAATAAACTGTTTTTGAATGGCTGAACACGACCGATCCTGTTAACCTGCTCGCACGTCGTATAGCTGCAGAACATTCACCACATCAAACCGCAGCTCGTCCTCCACTGACCTAATCCTGGAGACGTGCAATCCATTTACAGTGGGGCACAAGTACAACAACCCCTTCCCCTCTTCCCCTTTCATGTCTACACAGACGCCACACACTCTCTCTCATACACACACACATCTGGCCGGGGGGTAAATTAAACCCTAACATTCCCACAGAGCCTAATCTCCATCCATTTAGAGGGCTGTAATATTTAATCAGCAGGCCCTGGACCATCTCCCAGCGCCACACGCTGTGGCACGGTTCATATGTTCACAGGAGAGGCCAGCCCAGAGGCAACGGAGGGGAATTCACAGCTAAAAGCCACAACGCACTCAACCACAGAGCCTCTCGCTCTCCTCCAATCTCTGATGCCACGTTCCTTTGGGGTGGAAGAGGGTGGAAAGCACCAAGAAGGATTGTTACTGGAAGGATGTGACAAGTTTGGAATTTTGGCCGGACATGTTTTTTGTGGTGTTTTTTTGTGTTAAATATACTGCTCACAAAACAGGATAGGATAGGATAAGATCTTTACTTTTCATTCCAGTGCTTCCGTGTTGTGTCAGTCAATGATCCCCTGCACCGTTAATCACGTACTGCCAAGACACTACTGACTGTGTTGCTGTCTTATGAATATAACATGGACAGCGTCACTTTTTTATAAATTAATTAAATCTACATCGTACTACATCACAATCAAAGTGAGAGGTTTCTGCAGTGGGTAGACAAAATAACACTATTTATTTTCATTGTAATTTGACTAATGATTATATTTTTTAAGTTGTTAGTAATATTAGCCCTGTATGTAAAGCATGTCTGGGTCTGATGAAAAGCACTATAGAATGCAAATTATTATTATTAATTTTATTTTAAAAAGTTAAAGAAGAAATGTGGAAGTAACATTAAAGGTTCCCGTAGCCTAAATAATTATTATTATTTGAATTGTTTTATCTCACAAACTGTCAAAAACCTAAAGAACTTTAATTTATAATCTAAAGAAATCTAAAGAAAGAAGCCAATCCTCAAATTTCAGAATCTGACGCCACAGAATCATTGGCAATTATCTTAACAAATCAATGCAATCAATCAATTACTAAAAGTAAGATTACATAAATAAAAGGCGTATTGATTTTGTTTTGCTCTTCCATAAAGTTTGGGGGACAGACAAGAGACAGATTTTACGGTCAACATCAATGAAGCAGACGTGGATATATTCTGACTTTTAGTCCCTACTGCGAGTAAAGCCCCAAAAATATTAATAATGATGATGACACTTCATAATGCAGTTCATTGTTGTCCTGCTGATTAGACCCTTACTGCCTTGTAAACATCTTTTTTAAACCCCACAACCCAGTTTTATCAGATGCTTTCTGACAAAAATGTGAAATCCATGAATCCAAGGCTTCCCAAACTGGTTAGAGACACTCAAACTATGTAACTCTCTTAGAATTGCAAAGAATCCTCGAGAACCACAGACAACATTATATAATAAAAAGGCTCCGTAGTACACCCGATGACTAGTACACTGACTTTATATGTAATATTAGTGTAATGTCCCTTTAATTTTCTGTGGAATGAGTAATCAACTCATTTAAATACTAAATGTTATGCAGTGAAACCACAAATGATGGCCTTTAGAGAGAACACTGAGTTCGATCAACACCTGTCAGACACAAAACATTTTATCCCTCATGAAAGTATTAGCTATTGCAGGGCTAGCGTCAGGTGTTGTACACCCTGCACACCCTCAGTGTTTCAGTACTTCCCGACAGTAGGACATGCAATGTGTACTCAAAGATAGACAGTACATTGTTAGCTGCCCTGCCTTGAGGTATCGCCCCGAAAAGAGCCAACTGCTCTCACGGTAAAGGTCAGGTCTCACACCATCAGTGTGAAAAGCCTGTACTGAAAAGGGTATAGTCCATCTGGTTTTAACAATTCAGGACTGCTCATGATTGTGAGTGTACATCTCTATGTACAGTACATACAGTATGTCCTTGACCTGCAGCAAAAAAACAACAACTGGGGACTGTTGTGATTTTGTGTTTCGTAAACATAGCCTAACATTTGCGTTACTAAGCGTCGATTGATAAAAGTGTCGTATGTGTGGGGCCATTGTAACGCCTGCTCCCTGATTCAGACTGACTCTAATGGGAAGGCCTGGTGAATTTTTCATACAGCCCAGAGGGGGAGAACGAGGACCATACTGGCTGAGTACAACCTGTAACAGGGAGTGAGAGAGAGTCAAAGCAGTAGAGTGAAGGAGTATCCTCACATTCGGGTCGTAGCTTCACCCTCCATCGAGCCTTTGGTGAACATTTGCTAAGAAAAGATGAAGTGAATCAAAATCTTTGAATCACATCCCACTAAAAGTGCAATTTTCAATAAATATTTTTTCTGGAAATATTCAATAAGATAAATATTTGAATCAAGGCTGTTGATTGATTGTTAAGACAATTCTGGCTTATAACAGACCAAAGATGATCATTAATCCTTTTGGCAGGTTATCATTTAAGGGGGAATTTTTGCAGCTCAGTGAAGTTTCTTTGGTAATAGAAGTGTTAGCAGAAAATATTTTCTGACTCAATTTGAGAATGAAGGAGACACAGTCTTCTCTTCCTTCTGCTGTGTATTCATGTCCTGGTTTGGTTAAGGCATGGATTCCTAGAAGTTGATGTTTAAAACATTTAGATTTTATATAATGCCATTGACTCATCTGATCATTGTGTGCTAAATCTGATTAAAAAGAGCAACGTGATCCTCATGATTCTTTGTACGCTTCATGAACAAAAAGCAGGCTCTAATAATGCCCAAGATCTCAATTTAATGGGATCTGCAAGAAAGCTCTAAAAAAAAAAGAAAAAAAGAAGATCCATCTGTTCAATGCACACATGCCACAGCTCACTCAGATAGCTCGTAGCACTGTCTTGCGTATGCAAATATGTTTTGCCTGGAAATCTATTTGGAGTTGCTCGAAGGAATCCAGAACGGCCCTCCTTCTGTCTCCCCTCGCTGGCTCACGCAGGGCTCCCTCTTGCCGTCTATCTCCTCTCACGTGGAAAACATTTTCACCAGCTCCACACGCATGCACATACAGACTGTGGCAACGCTTTGCCTCAGACAGCTTTAACCACCATGGGCCAATATGCAGATCTCACAAGCCCACACTGGCGGCCCTGTCCGCGAGCAGGACAAGGAGCCCTGCAACTGTTTGCTCAGTTGGATAATACATGCAATACAGGGACACAGAGGGAATAATTATCCACTCTGTGAAGAGCCCCAGCCACTGATTCGGTCCTTCTGTTACACAGTTAGAGCCCTTCTTTGGTACAGAAACAGTGTGAAAAGTGTGTGGCCCCCAGAACATTAACCTGGATTAAAAAAAGTCATGAAATGGAAAGTGTGTTTTTTTAAAAAGAAAAATACAATTTCATCCACATTTTGCACATTTAAATTTTGAATAGATGTTTTTAAATTTGAAATGAATGAAATACTAAAAGCACTCAATGAAGTTTAGCCTTTATAAGCAGGAATTTTTGCATGTATATGTTTGCAGAATTAGTAGCCCTTTTGGGCAGAGATGCAAAAAAAAGGAAATAACAGAGCGTGTGTGTGTGTGTGTGTGTGTGTGCGCGCATACCAGAGGGCTGAGAAGCCAGGCTTGGGCAGATGGTCCACAAAGGTGTTATCACACAGTGAGTGGGCACTGCGATTGATGCATTGCAACATCCAAGAAGGTGGAACATTTGGCTGCTGACCCGCAGTCAGAACTCATTGGCCCGGCCTTCTCCTTATTTAGCTGCTGTGAGAGAGCCAACGGGTGATTTGGTTGGAATAAACACACACTCAGAAAGCAGCACTTTCCCACCCTCAAGGGAGCCTGCACGGGCTGTACGCTGGAAAACTTCTCCCTCGTCTCTGCAAGGAGGTCACGATGGTGGTGCAGGCAGAGAGGATGAGTGCACAGAGCCATGGAGATGAACGAAGACGGCACACTGGAACTTGGGGTTACTGTGTTACACATGGATGGAGAAGATCTGACCTTGAGCTTAGTCTGAGGGGGGTTAGTGAATCAACTCCATATGACTTGATTTCTGCAAGTAACATGTAACCATTCATCTTATTCAAGTCACGTCAATCTAATTTACATAGCTCAATATCTCAAACAACAAATCTGCCTCAAGGGGCTTCACAATCTATACAGCAGACGACCCCCTCTGTCCTTATACCTCGTAAACATATATGAAGAATATGGATCCGGGTGGATGTCAAGCATGTTCCAAGTCAGACCTTTGCCACTCGACCTCCTCTCCAACATTGGGTGGGACCTGGAAAGAGGACAGACTACACATACACACACGAGGTAAAGAGAGATAAAGAAACAAACATGTAGAGGGAGAGAGACAAGGACACTTATACTGTCTGCTTAATGTGGTCTACTGAGAAACACTGGAGAAATGAGAGAAAAATCTAGAGACGAATCGCCATAAGGATGAGGCCCTTTCTTTCATTCTAGAGCTCAAAAATGGTCTTCTGAAAAAATTATATTTTATCAATGGAGCATTACAAGATTATTAATAATAGCAGTATGCATCCAAGAAATAGTTGGACAAGTCCAACTTAATTAGTGCTTTCTCAGTAAAAACCAAAATGTATTCTTCTGTTTTTGTGGAAGCTTTGCACCCCCATTGCTCCTCCAGCAAAATGAGTGAAATTCTTTAAAAAGTTCTAGTATTAATTCCTAAATAAAAAAATTACATAAAAAGATATTTAATAACTCCCCTGTTTGAATTACATATACAATTTATTATTCCTTTAAAATGTGTATTTAAAAAAAAGATGATCAAGAAAAGGAAGCTGCAAGAGTTCAAAGACGAAATATTCTCCTTAATTACAAACATTATTAGTTATGCACATGGCAAGATTTTATTTCAGACCCAAAAGCATTCTTACATCAGTTGAAACATGGAAAATTCATGAGTGAGTACGCTTACCTAAGGCAACATTATGGCAATGGATATTAAACATGATAACTGCTATTTGTCTCTGAGTGCAGTTAAATCATTAAGTCCACACAGAAACTATTCATCTCCCAGTTTGCTGTTTTAATATCTCCTTTGCATTTTTATCATCAATATCATTGGACAAACAAATACGTAGGTCACTAACTGCATAGTCACAGTAGTAGTCATTGTTATAATATGTTACATTCTGCCCAAAAAAGCTTAAGATCATTTTAGTTTTAGTTATAATTGCATCGCAGTTGTCAGCTGTTGAAATTTGCTCTTAAATACATTATAGCATCATGGTAATGTGAGCAGATGTCTTAGTTATTTTTATTTGCTAAATGTCCACCTGCATATAAAACAACATATTTAAATTGATCTGGATGGTAGCAACACCTTTCTTTTTCTAAGCATTTCAATCAATTATCGTTGGTCTCGTTAACGACCCCCATAAGCATAACCATGCCAAATCAAATTACTGGATGAATGCATGATGATGCTTCGGTCCACAGGAGTGTCTGTTTGATGTGAACTAGTAGAGAGTGCCACCCTATGGATACATCTGGCACATCAACATTTGGTGCCTGATATTTACCGGTTTGTTACTCACAGCAAATGAGCAAAAGGTTTGAGTGATGCATAAAGAGTTAGTGATGTAAAACAACCTTAAGACTTCTGAGCACCACAATGTATTAGCTTTTGTTGCCTGTGCATTTTGCTGCTGAATTTAGTTACAGGTTACATACTGGAGGATATTAAACGAGCATACTGAAAACCCTTAAAAACACTGGTCCCTTTTATTCTCTTGACCCAATCATCAAGAGTCTCTTCATGCAACATTAAAACAGAGACTCGTGGACTTGATGGAAGATCGGTGGAAGGGCCCTAACATAAAACAACACTGAATCTAAGAAAGACAATCACACAAATCAGTATCAGTCCTACACAGATCTCTAAAGCCGCATCTCTCTCTGCATTTGACTCCACACCGAGTCAGTCATCATCCACCACCATCACGTTCCCATTCAGCTCATACTCAATAGTGGCCCAGTCAAAGATATTGCCCTTGGGGACCTTGTGCCCATAGTGCCAGGCCTGGATCATGCTCCTGGAAAGCACAAAGTCCCACATATTCAGATCAGTCACCTCCCCGACAAAGCTCTGCACGGCCTCTAAACCCCCCAGGTGTTTGTCTGGGTCCTGCCCCAGCAGGACGGTGCCTTTTGGACGGATGGTGTGCCCGGGTTTGTAGACCTGGTAGGTGCTGCGTTTCCCTTCCACCCAAAAAGCAGCGAGGCCAGTGCGAGACTCCCAGGTCAGGCAGAGGCTGGTGCGGAAGGTGGAGAGGGGCGGCAGGTGAAAGGAGGCCCCGTCACCGCTCATGTAGAAGGAGATGCGTCCGTCCTTCTCACGCCATACGTTGAGCTCGTCGTAGTCAGCTGTGCGGTAGGCGAACAGGATGATCTGCCGTTCTTCCGGCAGCTCTGTGGCCACGCGCATGCAGAGAGTGAAGGCCCTCAACCCCATCTCCTTCTGCGGGATCAGGGCCACAAAGCTGAAGTCCGTTTCAAAAGGGAAGACCAGGACTTTGTCGCTCAGACCCACTGAAGCAAAACAAACAGGGAAGATAGAGATAATGACACACAACACAACACAACACGTGAAGGTGAAATTTGTGCACAAACACAAGTAAAAATACAATCTTTTCGAATGAAATTCTGGGATACATACATTGGGTGGCAGAGGAGAGTGTCAGAGACCATCCAAGCACAAGCACAGCAAACCTCACAGTATTAACACTCTGCAAACACACACAAGACATCCATTATCATGCGAGAATGTCCTAAAAGGAAGTCCTATCAGTCTATGAACACACAAGTCACGTGAGAAATCGAATAATGTGAAAACAGCTTTTCTTACCATTTTGATGTTGAGGTTTTGTAGCCTTGGTGTCGCTATCCCAGTCCTTCTTGCTAATGCCCCGTGCCCAGTCCTCTTCCCTCCTAGCACCAGACGTCAGCTCTTCAACTGATGCTCTGACAATAGGCCTGGTGTGTGAGGGCTGAGTGACAGTCCATGTGACTGATGCAAACACACACCATTTCACCTATGTGTGTGTATGTATGCGCATCCAAATCCCATAATAGACTTACACAGCAATGTTTGCAGACGTCATTTCTGCAGTTTTTGTAGTTATCTGGCTCCAATATTACGTCCATGAAAGTTCCAATTTGTACTGTGACATCACTCTGTACTTGATTACAGTAACTATGGGTGTTTGTGTGGGAATCTTAAAGCATCAGTTCATCCAAATTACAAAAGTCTCTTGTGGTATCTAATGCAGCAGATACTTTTGCTTTTATATGCCAATGTTTTTAGATCTCTCCCTGAAAGATACAGTTGCTTGCCTATTTAACAGAATGAGACTTATTGTACCTACTGCCCCTTTATGTCATGAGCATGTTAGGCTTAAAATAGGCTAAAAATTTGTTTAACCCAACCATTTACCTCAGGGAAATAGGTTTCTAATAGTGACACTTAATATATGACAGTGGATAACACAAACATCTACAATAAACATAAACTGTTCAACTTTAAAAGTTTTCAACTGACAGTCATTTCAAAGATACACCCACCCAAGGTGCACCCACACATTACAGCCCCACTGGTACTGGATTTTTGAATACTAAAATCTGACAATGACATATCAGATATTTTGATATTTTTGAATGAGCAATTGAACAGTGGACACAAGACCTACACCAGCACTGACTTAGCATTAACACTGTTAATGGCACATTTCTTTGTAACAAACTACAAAATCAGGTGCCTCAGATTCTGAACAATAACAAATACTGGGTTCACTAAATTAACATTTATTGCAGGGCTCATGTCATGGATTGCACTGCACAACTGTTATTTTGCTTGTCATTATACCAGGTACCTCTTTAATGACCATATTGTGTCAAAAAAACAACAAACTCAAAGTTCATGGTTTAATGGGGACAAATGAAAACTGAACCAAGCATTTATGTTATTAACATATCTACATTTAATACAGATTCTCAAGCTCTAGGATTTCTCAAGAAAAAAAGAACCCTAATTTTGTCAAGAAATAAAATCTGAGATACACAAGCAAATTATTTACACTGCCTGCACCCCTGACACGAACCACCGACAGGCCCACTTCACCACAGACACACATTCAGCTGAAAACATGTAAACTAGTAGCGCTGAACTGAAAATGTGTTTTACAGGGAATGCCAGTGAACCAGCACGCAAATACTTGGGACTGAGGTATGGATGAGATAAGATGGTCGTAACTCTTCCAGCATTTCAAACACAGAGGAGGTTGGTACAGCGATGCTTGTGAACCTCCAACCCCTGTAACAAGACACCGCTTAAACCTGGAGTTAGTTTCACGCCAACGATTGGTTTACATACGCTCGTGCAACCATTTTCTTCAAAGCTCTGTGAGGAGTAGGTGCGTAAAATTAACAGCAAAACTGTGAGGGAAAATGTCAACCAACTTCTTTCCTTGGCAACAGGAAAAGAAAACTTACTTCATGCTCGACGGGAGCATCAACCGTCATTCCAGGCAAACAGCACGAGCCAAACACAATGTCCAAGCGCATTTTTGTTTCTATGACCAACACTGACAACACAGACCATTCTTCAAAGCAGGTTTGAGCATCAACCCGAACAGCTATCATCTATCAAAATTCTAACATTTCCAATTTATATCCAGCAATGTGAAACTTTTTTTTTTCGTATGCAGCAGTCGTTTGCATTCATTTTCTGTATCTGGTACAAGGCCGCGGTTCATGAAAACCTTGTATTGTCCTGATAAAAAACATTTTGAATTACAGTAGGTCAAGCCTGAACCTAAAGAGTACATTATGCATACATTCAACTGATTTCAATTGTCTGTAATGGGGTGTGATTGATATGCAAAGGAAAAAAACCCACTAACATCTACTCAAAATCTTACAGTATGGTGTGGGTGTCTACGTTTGGAGCGCCACCTGGAGGTGGAGATGGGACTTGGTTCCCTACAACTATTTTTTAATTATCATCATGTAAAAACCTGTATACAAACTGCTCACCCTCGTTGAGAATTGTTTGTTTGGCATTTTAGGTTCAACTTCAGCAGCAAATGTACATATGGGCAAATGCTCCAATGTTTAATGAATAACAGAAAAAGAAATACTGGAGTAAATGCCAAATAAAAGGCCAATGTCTTAATTAAGTCAACCACCATGTGTATTTTTTTTTTTATATCTGTGGTTTCTGTGAAACACTGGATTGCAATGCTGATGCTCTCCAAGGATTGTGGCACTCAGAGAAAGAGAGAAAGAGAAGAGAGAGAGAGAGAGAGAAAGAGAGAGAGAGAGAGAGAGAGAGAGAGAAAGAGAGAGACCTGAGAACGTGGCCCCTTATTTTGAGTAAAGAAAGGAGTCAGGCTTGAAAAACTAGTATCAGCATGACTGAAAGGAAGAGGAAGAGAGAAAGTATAGAAAGAGCAGATTCAGGGAGTTTTTAAAGGGAGCAGCAGGCCTTGAATGCCGAGCCTCAGAAGTTTGGAGCGGGAAGTTTTACAGCAAAGATAAAATGTGAGGAGGAAGAGGCAGACCGAGATACATGGCTCCCATTTGGTAGTCCATAGTGTGGCTTTTCCCACTTGTGTAAAGTACAAATCCCGGCAAGGGGTGATCTGTTCTCTACAGTCTTGTGTTATCCAGGCTTTGTGTTGAGTGTCGGGGTCTGATTGAGAAATGGGAGATTGAGGGGGGTGAGGGGGGGTCCCTTCAGTAGTCCTCCACCCAGCCGTTTTCCTGGATAAAGGCATCGATCACCTCCTTCATGGCCAGGTTCGGGATCAGCTGGTCCTGGGTCAGGGGACTCCTGGTGACTGGGTCAAAATGACCCACTCGCTGCACAGAGACCAGATTAAATGCTAATGTTAGCATCTGTGGTTGAATAAGACCATTTCATGTACTACAATGTACAATATATTGACTGACATGACTTAGAACAAAGTTCATTTTTATGTGTTTGTTTATTTTAAGCCTACCCACCACAAGTTCCAAGTGAACCAGGGCTTGTGAACAAATATCACAAGGGTTCATCAGAATATGGACGCAAATAAAGGCCAAAAGATTTCAATCATACCAGCAACTGAATACCTGACTTTGAAATGTAACCACTACTGAATACTTGATATTTCTGAGGATCTATTGACAGAAATGCAATATATGATCTAGGGCTGACCCCCAATAGTTGAAGATCCGATGCTTTGATGGGCGGAGCCTGATTCGACTGTCAATCTCAGTCGAAGCTTCGCAGGGAAACAAGGATCATGCCATTTTGGAGAAATGGGGGTGCTCAACATCTGATTTTACATAGAACTACCAGTATTCTCCAAATAAGTTAATATACAGCTTATTACAATATACATTTCAACATTTAATGCTGTAAACAAACGTGTAAAAAGAAGAAAAACTTTCAATAAATGTTTTTAAAGTGTAATCTTAACCCTGTGTCGTCAATGCGCAGTAGGTGTAGCGTGTATGTAAGTGGCAGTTGAGGAACAATTGCTGAAGAGATGGAGCCCCAGCTTCACTGGTGTAGTGCCGAGTTGTCCGCACCTCGCGGGACTTTCGGATGATTTATCACCGTTGATGAACCATTTACATTATATTTATTAATTTAGCTGAACCACACAAAGATTATATCGTTTTTAAACAGCCGGCTACTTGAATAGACCCTCGAGGATATTATATTATTGGTGGCAGGCAGTTTTGTCGAGGGTCCATAATCATAGAGAGATTTAATGTGTTTCCCTTGTCAATGTTTGTATAAAGTTTATTTAATGTGTGGTTTATAATGGACTGTGGTGCAGAAATAGTGTAAATGTTACACACTGTTGGCTTACATTTTCCGTGACCAAGTCGCAATAACATATGGTTTTACTGAATAATTAAGTAAATATAATTTCTTAATATATCTACCTAAAGAAATCTAACTTCTTGACTGGCCACTCTCTGCTGTCTCAGAAGAGACACCTTTTAAACTGTGTAGCACTTAGCTGTCCTACACTCTTTGAAAGGGTAGGGGGCAGTGGTAGACTGAACAGATGGTTGCAATTCGCAGCCTCACCTCTAGATGCAACTAAATCTTACACACTTAACCTTTAATGTTTAATATTAAATACCACTGAAATATTTTACCACCTATCTGAAAGGCTGTGGTCTGAAATGTTCAATCGTCAAGCTCAAGTTGTGCAAGTTCAGTAACTTCATTACCAGTATATACACTGCTCAAAAAAATAAAGGGAACACTAAAATAACACATCCTAGATCTGAATGAATGAAATAATCTCATTAAATACTCCTTTCTTTACATAGTTGAATGTGCTGACAACAAAATCACACAAAAATTGTCAATGGAAATCAAATTTATCAACCCATGGAGGTCTGGATTTGGAGTCACACTCAAAATCAAAGTGGAAGCACTACCACACTACAAGCCGATCCAACTTTGATGTAATGTCCTTAAAACAAGTCAAAATGAGGCTCAGTAGTGTGTGTGGCCTCCATGTGCCTCCATGACCTCCCTACAATGCCTGGACATGCTCCTGATGAGGTGGCGGATGGTCTCCTGAGGGATCTCCTCCCAGACCTGGACTTAAGCATCAGCCATCTCCTGGACAGTCTGTGGTGCAACATGGCGTTGGTGGATGGAGCGAGACATGATGTCCCAGATGTGCTCAATTGGATTCCAGCACATAGTCTCGCAAGGAGTCTGAGGATCTCATCTCGGTACCTAATGGCAGTCAGGCTACCTCTGGCGAGAACATGGAGGGCTGTACGGCCCCCCAAAGAAATGCCACCCCACACCATTACTGACCCACCGCCAAACCGGTCATGCTGGAGGATGTTGCAGGCAGCAGAACGTTCTCCACGGCGTCTCCAGACTCTGTCACATGTGCTCAGTGTGAACCTGCTTTCATCTGTGAAGAGCACAGGGTGACAGTGGCGAATTTGCAAATCTTGGTGTTCTCTGGCAAATGCCAAACGTCCTGCACGGTGTTGGGCTGTAAGCACAACCCCCCCCGGGGGACATCGGGCCCTCATACCACCCTCATGGAGTCTGTTTCTGACCGTTTGAGCAGACACATGCACATTTGTGGCCTGCTGGAGGTCATTTTGCAGGGCTCTGGCAGTGCTCCTCCTGCTCCTCCTTGCACAAAGGCGGAGGTAGCGGTCCTGATGCTGGGTTGTTGCCCTCCTACGGCCTCCTCCACGTCTCCTGATGTACTGGCCTGTCTCCTGGTAGCGCCTCCATGCTCTGGACAATACGCTGACAGACACAGCAAACCTTCTTGCCACAGCTCGCATTGATGTGCCATCCTGGATGAGCTGCACTACCTGAGACACTTGTGTGGGTTGTAGACTCCGTCTCATGCTACCACTAGAGTGAAAGCACCGCCAGCATTCAAAAGTGACCAAAACATCAG
>NC_060163.1:10638316-10681135 GCF_021292245.1 Micropterus dolomieu | reverse complement strand
TATAATTTCCACCTGTTGTCTATTCCATTTGCACAACAGCATGTGAAATTGATTGTCAATCAGTGTTGCTTCCTAAGTGGACAGTTTGATTTCACAGGAGTGTGATTGACTTGGAGTTACATTGTGTTGTTTAAGTGTTCCCTTTATTTTTTTGAGCAGTGTAATTTATTTCAGAGGCATTTTTTGTTAAATTTGTTGAAATTCTCTTTACATCCCGACAGCAATCAATAAATCAAATGCTGACACAAAAATATATCTGTGGTTGTTGCAGGACTGTAATAACTACAGCTGGCCTGCTTACCTACCTGTCTACCTGCGCACATTCTGCCCATGCACTCACTGCGCATGAAAATGTTTTGAGGGAGGCCTGAAGGGAGGGGGTGAGATTATTTCAGTTGGATACTTTCAAAATCTAGCTGTTGCCTACTCCAGCTTTAATATATATATATATATATATATATATATATATATATATATATATATATATATATATATATATATATATATATATATATATATTTAAATCACCCACTAAATACATAGCAGAGATTCTTCATGGCAACGACCTCAAGCAAAATCAGCATTAAGGTTAGGTAAGGTTGAAGCTTTCATCAGATTTCATAAGCAGTAAAACACCAGTGCTCAAATCATTACTGTCAGGGGTTTTGCAGCTACAGCCTTGCTTGGTCTGGTTTGACCATTAGTGTATGGTGGCTAATTTTAGCACAGAGTTACTGACTCTATGACTATGTTTTTGCAATTGCCCTTATCCTGTAATTCTGTATTAATGGCCACAGAGGCTGGTGTTCAGCAAAATGTATGTTGAAAATTAAATAATAAGAATAATCGAATGTATTGGAAGAAATGAAATAACACAGAAAGTCTCTACCTCCAGAATGTAGCGCTTCTCAGTAGTGTAGTGAGGAGGCATAAAAATAATCACATATCGACACAAAATATTATTAGAACTTAATAATTTGTTTTCTTAATATCCATGTATTAACAGATCATTATTATTTTGAGAGCAAATTATGTTGCAAATATGGGTCAATAAATATTTTTAACTCACATGTTGACATGTTATAGAAAGCACAGCTGTTTGCTTTAGGTATCTCAATATGCCAAGTCAATAAACCAGTATACATAATATCAGGGCCCTGGAATACAAGCCTTGTTAATGTTAATGACTGTAGACTATAGTCATTTCACGCATACAGCAAGTACACACAGAGAAATATAACAACATTCCTCCAAGATGAAGGTGCTACATAGAACAACAAAACACAGATATAACTATGACTACACTGACTTATAAGACTACATTTGAAGTGCATGTACAAAAGGCGAAAGACCACAGAAAAACAGGATGACAGTGCAAACTTACTAGTTGTGCAGTGTTTTTTCTGTAATGACATTTACTTGTGTGAAAATGATATATTGTTATTATGTACTATAAATAATGGTTCTCAATGCTGTGATATCCTGCCATGACCCTGATGACAGCTTCTCCATTCAACTGGACCCTGGTAAGGTTTTTGAAAAATATCTTTAACAAATCTTACAGAAGTTGGAGACACATTTATATTATATTATATTATATTATATTAGAAAATCTATGGACAACATCAGAAATGCTAAGCCTGACTTCCGTGAAGAAACCCTGTGATAGGGGCTGACTAGGCTCTGCTAGAGCCCTATAGAGGGCTGCAAAAACCATAGACTGTATATTAAAAGTACTATGCCCCGCCCTCTTACTGCGATTGTGACCCTTCAACCAATCACAATCCTTCGCGCGGAATTTCAAAAATTTTCAAATGAACATCCCTTTACAGAAGGGAGATTGTTCCGCCAAATTCGTAAACAAAATAGTCCCCTTAACGTAAATTCAAGTTAAATGTAATGCACAAAACCAAAAACATCTTTAAAAACGCAGCAACACATACATACATCAAAATACATATATTGTGTCCCAAAATATCAATTATTCCGAGTAGTTTTTTTAGGTTAATGTGTGTTTGTTGTGTGGCGTAGTGATAGTACAGCACCCCTAGGAAAGAGTCGCGAGACGGCAAGTGACGGCTGTTCGAGGCAGCTTACGTTAGGCATTCGTAGATGTACATTGTAAGGTACGGTAGGACATCAGTTGTATGTCCAGTCTGATATGATATTGTAGTAAATAATTCCTCTTCGCAACATCGCGGTCGATGTTTATGGATTGCCAGAAATTGACGCGTCATTGAACGGACTTCCAGGTGAGGCTACAACGCTTAACAGTTAACATTAAGGTACAAATGTTTCAAAAGTTTTGGCTAACTTAGCGTCACATTTTCACTGAAAACCGTATATTCTTTTGTTGCGTAGTCTCTAACGTTAGTCTCACTTCAGACCATTTCTACGTTGACATGTATTTCTGAAAAGAGTAACTTATCGTTAATCGTAATATCGTTAACGTTGCTGTCGACGCGACATTGCACGTGGGATGTCGCAGAATTATCAGCAGTGTTTTAACTTTAACCACAAACGACCTGCTGATTTGATTTTACAGGGTAAGATTGGATTACGTCAATGTTAACTTGTGTTAAGACATTTTTGGACAAAAAATATATTACTAAGTCTATTTGATGTTTAGCTATCTCTCGGTGCAGGTTTAACACTTATTTACTAATGTTCCTAGGTAACGTTACGAAAATGCCACTGCATGGGAAAATAGTCGTGATTAAGAGGACTGGAGGAGATGGGACTGAGTTTCCTCTTACTGCAACGTGCTTATTTGGAAGGTGAGATCAATAACATGCATTTGGTGGCTTTAATTTTAGTCTGCCATGTTGTGATTCCAGATTATATATTTTTGTTGTTTCATTGCACTACTTTTCTAGTTATCTTAAAATGGCTAGCTGTTAATTAGTAGAGGAAACGCATGCGCAAGTTAATGTTGGAGCCAGCAATTCCTATGTGTGTGAAGCCATGTTGGGGTTGACAGAGGTGCTATAAAAACGCTTGTGGTTTGGAGGCGGGCCATTTGCTGCAGACGTCACAATCTTTACTGTATGTCTGCTCACTTACATGTATATCCAAACCTCTAGGTCACAAGTTATCTTTATGTAGACTGTGGAACATTTCATTAACTAATTATGAACCAGAACCACTTATGTGTAAAACTTAAAATGTCTCTCTTGTTGACCCATGCATTTGTTTCATTGTGATTTTTACAGGAAGCCTGACTGCGATATTCGTATTCAGCTTCCTCAAGTCTCCAAGGAGCATTGCAGAATTGACTTGAATGAAAATAAAGAGGTAACAAAGCGTGTTTAACATGACCACCTTAGCTTGTCATTGTTTCATTTTAAAAGGATATCTGGCATAGTGAGGTTAATGAATATTTACTGTATACTCTTCACATTTTGATAATTATAATGCTAATTTTCTAGATCAAAAAGTTCCTAAAGTTCACTGTGGGGAATCTTTACCTATAGCAGCATAAACCTAGCTGACACTGGCATTCAGCTTTGAGCTTCTCAAGTCCTTCTTTACTAATTCTTTTGTGTGTGTGTCTCTCCCAGGTCATTTTGACAAATTTGAGCTCAGTGAATCCAACTCGTGTCAATGGAAAGCCTATGCAGCAGTCTGAGCGTTTGAAGCATGGAGATGTGATAACTGTAATTGACCGTTCTTTCAGGTAACTATGAAAAGAAAAAGGTAGCTTTTGTTGTTGCTGCTGAGATTTTTGCCTTTTGCAGTCACAGATAACAGTTACAGTCACAGTTAAAATTATTAAACTTAGTTTGCGCCTGCTTTGTTTTTTATCGCCCAAAAAAATTTGAATGTTAATTGTCATTTCAGGTTTGAGTACCCACCAGCACCCACACCAAAGAAGAGGTCTTCAATAGGAGGCAAAACTGAAACCTTCAAAGTAATTGACTTATTATTCATCTCTTACCACAGGAGCATTGCAGCTTTCCCAACATCTTGAATTTGCCTACACTCCTGTTGAATTAGATGATTTCATATATGTTGATCAAGGTGTCTTATGCCTAGGTTCTTCAAGATCAGCAAGTGGGGGACACATTCGCTGTTGAAAAAGGAGACAAGAGGGTCTCTGAAGTGTCCACAGGTGAGACTTGTGTGCGTGATAGTGGTTATTCTAAATTAGCCGTATTTGAACATGATGTCGCACAACAATGTGCATTCCCAGAAACATGATAGATCAAATGTTTTTAGAAATGGAGACAAATCACTGTTTTGACTTTTTCTTGTATTGTTCACAACTATTTTATTATAGTCATATTTTGCTTGGTCTATAATACATCTGACAGATCAGTGGAATGTTTTTGCAGCCCAACTCTAACTCCCTGCCCATTGATAGGGATTCGATGGCTGTAGATTTTCTCTAGTCTAACATTTGCTTTTGTTTCAATGCTTTTTATGTAAAGTTTTGGTTGTTTTTCACATTTTAGACCCTCATCTGAAAGATGGAACTAACCATGACAACATCCAGCGATCGCTGGAGAAAACTATGGTGGAGTCAAAGGAGGATGATGGCCTGCTGCAAGGCAAGACCACCTCCCCCTTCAAGGATCTGTATCAAATGATCAAAAAATCTCTGGATGTCAAGACCCCTCGGAAATCTTCTGCCAGTCTGCTCCAAACGCCTTCTTCAAGGTTTTGCACACCAAAACCTTGTTCCATCAGGAAAAATGATGGAAGCCCTGTCCTTTCCACAGAAGACAAGAGCACTCCTAAGAAGAATGAAACTAAAGGGGAGAATGAAAAAATAAGTAATGGGACCCCAAAGTCTGTAAAGAAACAGAGGAGGTCCTTCCATGCTCCCTCTACTGAGATGGCCGGACCAGAAGCTGAAAATACAGCTTCACCTCAGAAGAGAAACCGTGCATCCCCCCAGAGGTTTACTGTGTGTGAGGTTATTGAGCAAGTTTCCGCTCAAACGCCAAAGTCGCCTATGAGAAGGAGAAGCAAGGAGGTCACACCAGCCAAACTGGTGACTAAGGAGCAAGAAGAGCAAGCGGTGACTTCTCCCAAAATACTTCAGGCATCACCAAGGAACTCAGAGAAAACTGAACAAGGTAATTAATACTGTGATGCTACGTTTTTCTTTTTAATATATGAGTGTTAAACAAATTACAGTAATTATTAAAGCATGTTTAAGATATGCTCCATTGTTATAGATGTGCATGTAACATGTTTTCAATTAATTTCATAGTGAAAGAGACGTCTAAAAAACGCAAAAGCGGAGAACTTGCGGCTGACTTACCCGCACCACAAATGAAGAGGAAACGGGTTTCCTTTGGAGGTCAACTGAGTCCTGAGTTATTTGACAAACGACTGCCTCCTGACTCTCCATTGCGCAAGGGTGCTGCTCCGCGGAGAAGCTTGTGTCTGTCTAAACCCAACCAGTCACTCCTCAGACGAGCATCGGTCATTGGCATGATAAAGGTAAGACTCTAGGAGAGGATGACTCAAGTAATTTGTCTAACATTACCGTAGTTATCCATCATATAATCTTTAAAATGGACCTTGGTTTTTGTTTAGGAGTTTGAACAAGAGCATCCAGATAGCCCAAAGGTTCGAAGAACACCTACAAAGAAGTCGCCAAAATCCAGGACCCCTTCTCCCAAGGCAGCAACTCCTGCAAAGAAGTCGCCAAAATCCAGGACCCCTTCTCCCAAGGCAGCAACTCCTGCAAAGAAGTCGCCAAAATCCAGGACCCCTTCTCCCAAGGCAGCAACTCCTGCAAAGAAGTCGCCAAAATCCAGGACCCCTTCTCCCAAGGCAGCAACTCCTGCAAAGAAGTCGCCAAAATCCAGGACCCCTTCTCCCAAGGCAGCAACTCCTGCAAAGAAGTCGCCAAAATCCAGGACCCCTTCTCCCAAGGCAGCAACTCCTGCAAAGAGGTCGCCAAAATCCAGTAGTCCATCACCTGCAAGGGGAAGGTCCCCCTCCAGGAACAAAGTGGAAACTCCTACGGCCAACGAACAGCCTAAGAATCAACGCAAGTCGGTAACTCCAGGATTCCAGACCCCCTCAGTACAAGGGCGCTTCTCTGTGTCACGCATCAGCACACCATCTCCAGCTGCAGAAAACGCTGTTTCTGCCCAGGTGCCTTTAGTCTCTGTAACTCCTAAAATACCCCTGAGGAGGAAGAGCGCCTCAGGGAAGACTCCAAGTATGGCAAAGAGCGCTGTGAAAGTAATGCGCAGAAGAAGTGGCATTTCACGGGCATCTATGAAACGTATGTTATACCTTGAAATTATAATCCATCGCTTCTTGTCTGGTCTTTGTTCCTTTCACTTTGTCATCAATAGAAGTGTGTGTGTGTGTGTGTGTGTGTGTGTGTGTGTCAGAATAAGGTGTAAAGACCAATGCTGATGCCATTTTACTGTAATGTTTACCATTCAGCTTTATCACATGGATTGACTTCAAAGTATCTTATTTCATCGCTCAGTAATTAAAATGAGAACAGATTTCATAATCTCAATAATGAGATGATCATTTATTGTTTACCATATAACTGATTAAAGATGCTGCAAGGTTTGCTTGGGCTTGGGTGTTTTTTTTGTTTAACATGTTTACTTTTTTCCTTCAGTGTGGGCAGATGTTGTGAAATTTGGGCAACCCAAGGCTCAAGTGGCTGCTCCAGCTAAAAAAACGGTCCCCAAAAAGACAACAAAAAAGGCTGCGTCCAAACCACAGGTAAAGTAAGATACTGTAACAAATACAGGGTACACTTTTTATCATAACAATTAAATGCTTTTTTTTTGTTTTGTTTTTTTCTATTGCTAAACAATCTAAACGAGTTGGACTAAATACACTGAACAACACATGTTTTTGCCCATATTCATCATGAGCTGAACTCAAAGATCGAAGACTTTCTCTATGTACACAAGGCCTATTTCGCTCAAATATTGTTCACAAATCCGTCAATATCTGTGTTAGTGAGCACTTGTCCTTTGCCGAGATAATCCATACACCTCACAGGTCTGGCATATCAAGATGCTGATCAGACAGAATGGGTATTGCACAGGTGTGCCTTAGGCTGATGCAAAGTGTTGCGTTTATAATTTTGTTCATTGTATAAGCAAAGAACTTCTGCTATTCTGTTTTGCTGAATGTGAATACTCTTTACTTTTAATAGCTAACTGTTGGAAAAAACTATATTCTATATTCTCTTCAATGAAGACCCACTGAAATTAGAGTTTTCTTATACTACATGTCTTTCTCAATCTCTCAGACCCCTGCAAGAGAACTCAAAGGCCATGTCAGCACTGGGCATGCAAATTCACCTGTTACCATTGTTTTGAGCAGAGCTCACTATCAAAAGTTTGTAAATCCAACTGGTGCTGCACCAAGACTGGTCGCCAATACTGCTCTCCTTAAAAAAAACATGAAAATGGACGAGGACCTGACTGGTAATAACCCCTTTTCCATCCTGACAAATGGCAAGACTAATTCTTGGTAATGCATTTTGGACTTTAACATTTTTATGTTGTGCATTGTTTTTTGAACAACAGGAGTTTCTGAAATGTTTAAAACTCCTCTAAATGAGAGGAAGAGGAGGTCTGTAATCAACGAGACCAGTGCTGTTAAGACACCAGCAGAAGGCCTGGGCACATCTGTGGTAGAACCATCAGTGTTGAACACACCAGAAGGACCAGGTAGAGTGTATGTGGTGTTAGAGAACCAAAGTATGACATTTTTATTCTGCATAATCAGAGACTGAAGGGTTTGTCAAATTAAGTCACATAATACATTAGCATAAACTAATAAAAATGTGACTTATTTTACAGGCGAAATGATGGTGTCCCCACTGAGTGTTTCATCTATGGTAAAAGACAAAAGCTACAACAGTGAGGCAGTCCAACGCCTCCTGAATGAAGATCCAGAGTCTAGCTTAGTCAGCGATGTCCCTGCCTTGGAGATTCACTCTGATTCTGGTGAACAGCAGTGCGCAGATTTGAAGACACACTCTGTAACAACTCCCAAACAGAAGCCAGAATTACCGGAGTGTCTCACTGGCGTGAAGAGGATCATGAAGACACCAAGACAGAAAGCTGAGCCTATTGAGGACCTGAGAGGGAGACTTCTGAGAACTCCTAAGCAGAAACCTGAACAGCAGGAGTGCCTCACCGGAGTAAAGAGGATCATGAAAACCCCACAACAGGAAGTTGCGCCTCTCAAAGACCTTCAAGCAAAACTTCTGGAAACTCCTAAAGCTCTAAAGGCTGATGCAGGTTTGGATGATAAAGAACTTGAAGAGACACCAGCACACGTGCAAGAATCTGAAGACCAATCGGAAATGACAGAAATGAAAACTCCAAATGTGAAGAGCTCCCCATTGGTATGTCTCACAGGTATCAAGAGAATAATGAAGACGCCCAAGGAGAGAAGTGCTCCAGTTGAAGATATGGTTGGCATAAAGAGCCTCATGAAAACTCCCAGAGATAAGAGTGAACAGGTTGTGGAGAACTTAAGTATCAAGAGACTCGCAAAATCGCCAAGGCTGAGCAGTAATGCGCCAGTGGAAGTCTTGGAGGGAGTTCAAGAGCTTGTGGAGGAGCCACTGACTGATCACACAGGAGTGGACACAAATGAGGTAACAATGGAAACACTTACCTCAACATTTTCATTATTTTGTTATATATTTGGGAATTAGTTTAATTTCAAGCATCTGAGAATGCAACTGGCAGGTAGCGTGTGATCGACAATAGGAACCGTTCAGCCATAGAACAAGGCAATGAACTGAACACTGCAAAACGCATGTTACTGAGATTTTAAATTTTCACATCACAGGAAGTCATTTGATTGAATATAAAAAAAACAAAATAAAAAAAACAAACACAGATTTTGTTTAGCAGTCCAACGTCAGTTGCACACACGGTAACTTCAGAGTCTACTTGAGACTCGTCCTCAAGACTTCAGACTCTGACTGGAGGTGCAGGACTCATGAACAATGTTTATTTTTAGGAAACGTCTGAGCTTGCTGTTATTCCGTTCCCTGCGTTACCTATAACCTACCTGTGTAACACGTAGTATCAGCTGCGCACGGCCACACGCGAGAGACAACAAACACCACAGCTGCTGTGCCATACATCATAAACTTTGGCTTTAAAACGTCGTACAACAAGGCCCAAACAAAGAAGCGCTGAACGCTACATAGGTTACCTGAGGTGAGTAAACATGTTTAGCTCAGCTTTGGCCCTCTAACGTTAGCTTGCTTCGGCTACTACCTACCAGAGCTACTCCAACTGTCGTTCGTTATGAAAAGATGAATGAGCGTTTGTTTACTTGCCAAACTTGTGGTAGTTAACATAATCATTTACGTCCCGCTAGTTGCCATCACATTAATTATTAATGTGGCTGCAAACTGGTTACAGGTTTAATGTTGATCATGTAATGTTACACTTTTATCTAGTTAAAACGTTACACTGGTTTGAGAGTCTGGGAGATATGCTGACTTACAGTAGTTTATCAGCTGTCATTAGTTGAAGACTCATTGTACATTAGACTACATGGTGGTGCTCTGTAAGTGGGGAAAAACAGGTTACAGAATTCCTTATAGATATGCAGTTTTATAACGGGGTACCCGCGGGGTCTTAAAAGTATTAAAGTCTTAAATTTCATATTTGAAAAATAAGGCCTTAAGTCTTAAATTTCATTTACCAAGGTCTTAAATTTGTTCATAATTTGTTCAATAAATGCCGTAACGTCATAAACACTTCTTGTGTGTGTGACTTTATAATTTACTCCGTTTGTTGTGATTGATGTTATATGGCAGTACAGGTAACGTTACTGTTTACGTCAGTGTTCAGCTTTACGCTCTGGACTGTGGAGTGTTCGCGGTGCACGAGCTTCGGCATCCAAACTCTGGCGCCTATCAGGCAGCTGTTAGGGAAGAAAACAAAACGTCTGTGACGGGCTACTAACCAGCTAACGCTAGCTTGTCACCTAAGAAGTTGCAGGGTAACGTTATGTGAGTGGGGATCCCCAGTTTATATTTTTCAGTATTGAATATTTAATCCAAATAGTTGTTCTTGTGAACCCAATATTGTAAATTGTGCATGTGAGCTAAGTGTATCGTCAAACCCCTAATTTGAACCCTACGTCCACAACACTTTTCAACACAAAGTGATGTCCTTGATTCATATTAAAGTACAAACACACCCCAAAGAGCTACAGTGTGTTAAGTATTAATAAAATATTTTATTAAATACATGTAATTTTGTAAATACCTTTCTCTGGAATTAAAATTCCTACAGATTTTGCGTTATGCGGCAGGGAAGTTGGTATTAAATTTCATCCTAGGTGGTATTAAAAAGGTCTTAAGTCTTTGAGAATCCTGGGGGTACCCTGTATAAGCAGCCTGGATTGAACGCAGCAGGTGATACAGCATTCATTATAACCACAAGAGACTTGAGATTTAACTTGGACTCTAGCTCAAAGACTTGAGCATCTCTGCCAGGCGACGGCAGCTGCTCTTCTGAAAAGGCCTAGCTGAGACCGCTAGAGTGCACTTTAGAGGCGCAGGGAGGGGGTTGGGTTGTTTGTTTTTCGGCTGATCGTTCCATTGATTTAACTTTGTTCTAAACAATTAGGCCTATACTCTTTCTTCAATGAAGGTTTCTAGAAGCTGAAATGACCAATTTATCTTGTCTGTGTACATTTCACTGAACCTTTCCTTTACAAGACCTCTGTTACCGGTGTGGTTTACTTTCTTTCTTTTATTTTGAACAGGTGGCAGATCAAAGCCCTCTGGATTGTGGTGAAGACATTGCAAAAGGTTAGTTGGTTCATAAGTTTAGTTAGAATAATATTAGATGTATAATACCAATGTTTCCCATTAATTAATGAGACCATGGCGGCCCGCCACAGTCTTAATTTGCTCAACCATAGTTTCAGAAAGAACCAAAAATACTTCTCGTAACAACATTCCAGACCTTTAACGTTGGGTTTTGTGGGCACTGCTCCGCGCTGCTCGTTAAAGCCCTCACGCTCACATACTTTGGCGCCCGACTCGAGACAACCACTTTTCTTTTGAGGTAACTACGGTAATGTTAACTGTCTTTAAGCTAGCGGCACCTAAATTTGGAGTGTGCACGTATTAAAGCCTTTATGGAAATCCACTGAAAAGAACGAGTGCAAGCTGACAAGCATGTTAGCAACTTTGTCATTTTCTCTTTAAAAAGACAAGTGTTGCAGTATGAGAGGCCTATCTCGAGAGGCTGTGAAGTCTTCATGTTACGCAATACGAGAACTACATACAACATAATTTATCAAATTGGGTCAGACTTGATGAATTTAGCGGGCGGATACACATGTGACAACATCCGGTTTTCAAAATAAGGTGTCTATACATTATGGAAATAAGATAAATTGGATTATATTCACAGAAAGTATAAAACATATTACATGTGTACATTAAAAGTAAAAGTTATGGTTGCTGGATAAACATTAAATTTGTTGACTTTTGTTGCTGTTTCATCACCATTTATAGCTATACAAAGGGTTTATGATTAGTTTACTAGAGCACAACATTGTTTTCAAGAGAGCAAAGTTATTCATAGGTAGCCTCTTAACTTTGCACCAAATTAATGCATTTAACTTTATGATGTACAAAATGTTCTTCGGTTGGCTCCCTGGGCGACGCGCACCCACCATAGTCTCTTAAACTCCAGTGGGAAACACTGGTAATACATGACATTTCTTGGGTGGTTCTGCTGATGAGCTGATTGATAACAATGGTTTTGTTGTCTCTCCTTATGTAGAGCTAGACTTTGCCCAGGAGGAGCCTCGAGACAATGTGCAATCAGATGTGATCAATGATGTGCTCCAAATTCACACGACAAAGGGTACAGATGCTAATGCTTTTAATTGATTTGTTATGTTAAAATGACTTTTGTTATAATGTGGACTTTGAGATGTTTTCCAAAATGTTATGGAAATTCTGTATATTGATTTGAAGAGGGGGGGGGAATCTGCTCTCGAAAGTAAGGGGGGTAGTTTTTATGCTTCAGAACTCATTCAGGCGTTGACGAGGGTTTGATCCTTGTGCCATGATCATTGCTGTGGAAATCTTTTGTCAAAACATGCCAGATGCAAATATATAAACTCTATCATAACATGTTTTTCTTTCTTTTCTGTCTACATTTGTTTATTTTAGAAGCAGATGCAAATGAAGTTGTCGATCATTTGGAGGAGGTGCCAAGTGAACATGATGATGAAGACGCATCAGATACCATGGAAACCGTTTCTCAAGCAGCTATAGATGAGAATTTACCTGTTGACGCAGCAGATGAGCATGTATCTGAAGAACAACCTGAAGTGGAGACTGCCACAGATTCTGACCATGAGAAGAAACCTGTTCGTGGCAGAAGAGCAAAAACAGAATCTAAAGCAGCTGAGGATAAACCGGAGGCAACAGAACATTGTGAAGATCCCATCACCCCTGCTCCAGTCAGAGGAAGAAAAGGGAAGAAAACTGAAGCTACTGCACCGCCTGCTGTTAAACAAACAACAAGAAGCAGGAATGCAAAGACCACTGAAAGCAGGGATGTTGAGATTGCAATGGAGAAAAGCGAGTCTCTGCCTTCCAAAGTTGCCCCTAAGCCTAAACGAGGAAGAAATGCCAAAAAGTTTTCTTCTGCTCAAGCTGAAATGGTGCCAGTGCCTGAGAGTGAGCAGAGCCCCCGAGTTGATGTCAACCACGAGGCAAATGACACTGCAACAGCTCTGGAGAAGGCTGTATTGAAGCCTAAGCGGGGCAGAAAAGCTGAAAAATCTGTGCCAGAGCAGCAAGATGTGCCCCAAGCTGACATGGCAAAAGGTACTTCAGAGTTCCTTTTTGTTTCTACTTTAAACTGAAGTCACTTAAAACACTTTCTGACCTATTCAACACGTAAAAGTGAGGGGACTTGATCAATGTGTTTTTCCATTCCTGGGAGAGTTAAGAATTGTGAATGTTCACAATATTAGTGTATGGTTCTCCATAGATTTTCATTGGTGAAAACAAATCCTGACTCACATACTGTATTTAACTGATGAGCTAATTGATAGTTGAACGCTCAACCACTGTAAATGTAAATCTAACATTTCTCCTTTTGTTTTCTTGTGTTGTAGAAGCAGGAGCAACTGAAGTCTGCGGTGACGAGCTGGAGGTGTTGCGCAGTGGACAGGATGAAAATAAATCATCAGATGCAATGGAAATCTTTCACCAGGCACCTGTAACTGAGAGTTTACCTGAAGTGAAGACCGCAACTTGTGAAGTCACAGAAATGGAGGCAGCTGTCGTTCAGAAAAAATCTGGTCGAGGCAGGAGACCGAAACTGGTGGAATCTAAAGCAGCTGAGGATAAACCGGTGGCAACAGAACATTGTGAAGATCCTGTCGTCCCTGCTCCTGTCAGAGGAAGAAGAGGGAAGAAAATTGAAGCTACTGCACTGCCTGCTGTTAGACAAACAACAAGAAGCAGGAATGCAAAGTCTCAAGAGAACACCTCTGATGATCAACCTGAAATGGTACCACAGAAAGTTGTGGAGCCACTGGTGGCTGAGGTTTCCACTGAAGCTGTGAGTGACCAGACTTCTTCACTAAATACCCATCAGGAAGAAAAGGATCCTGCACTGCCCGCAGAAGCTGTTGTGAAGCCCATTAGAGGGAGAAAAACTAAACAAGCACCTGTTGAGCCACCTCAGTCAGAGCAAAATGAAGTTGTTAGTGACGAGCCTGCAGACGCTCAAGCTCAAAAGTCCATTCCTGCTGTTGGAAAACCCAGAAGAGGGAGAAAGCCAAAAACTGATACTGTTGAACAAAATGAGGTGGCAGAGGACCCTGTTCTCATTGTGGAGACCAAGCAGCAGGCTCAGCCTCTGCTCAGGGCTAAGAGGGGAAGAAATGCCAAAGAGGAAGAGCTAGAGAAAGATGTCCAGACTATTTCAGTTGAGACTGCTAAACCACAAGAGCCGGTTAAAAAATTAAGGAGAACCAGGAAGGCGGAGCAAGACCATGTAGAACCAAGAGAAGAAGTCCAACCCGTTGTCCCAGAGGAGGCTGAGGCTCCACTTGTTGCCGAGCCAGTGAAGATGAATGAACAGGCAACTGTGGCTGCAAAACCAAGGAGAGGAGGGCGAAAAGCAAAACAGGACACACAAGAGTGTGAAACCCCTGTTGAATCTGCTGAGGTCCAAGAAGTTCCTATCGTCAGCTCCACAGGCAAACCCAAACGTGGCAGGAGAGGAAAACAAGTTACTGAAGAGATCACTGCTGTAGCACCAGAGGAACAACCTGACCATGAGCTTCAGGCTGAAGAGGAGAAAATTGCTGAGCCAGAGGCTTCAACCATTAAACATGGCAGGGCAAGGGGGCTTAAAACATTGGTGAAAAATGAGCTTCCACAAGCCATTCCGGCCAAGAGAGCCCGTCGAGGTGCAGCTGCTCCCCTTAAGGACACCAATGCAGAATCGACAGTCCTGGTTTCAGAGTCTGCGCCATCTTCAGTACAGCCAGCTAAAAGGGGGAGACGTGCAGCAGCAAAGCCCACAACAGATGATGCTGGTGACCAGGCAAATCCCACTGAAGACGTAAGCAGTGCTGTGGTGGAAGACACAAAAATGTCCAATAGATGTGTCAAGTGGAAAGCAGATTTGGAAGTGTTTGAGATTCCACAATTAACACCTGTAAAGGCGGTCCGAGGCAGGAAGTCAAAACTTGGAGACAAGGTTGACACTGAAAGCAAAAATCTCTCTAAGGATGCCAACAAAACTGAAGAGAAGGATCTCTCAGATGAAGTTGTCGAAGCTCAGCCCATCAAGAGAGCCAGGCGCGTGGCAAAGGTTGCTGACAAAGAGTTCACAAGCAAGGTGAAAAGTGTTGAGGCTGAGGCACAGCCAAAAACCCGAAGAGGAAGAGCAGCAAAGAAATAAATGCATTTGTATATATCCTTAATCATAATGACTTTTTCCCTTTAAAATCTTTGTCATTTTTTTTTAAGATTGTATGGCATTTTAGAAAGTAGTTTTATAAAAACGAAGCAGTGCTTTTTTTTCTCCAATACAGCAGGGAATCTTGTTTAAACCCTTTTATGTCGTGACAAGTTGTATGTTCATTACATTGCGAATATTTTTATGGTGAAAAAAGTGGTTATTAAATTTTTGTACAATGGGGGAAAAAATTGGTCTGAATTTGTCTTAATGTCCAAAAATGGATTTGGGGTTCTGTGCATCCACATGTGGAGTTACAATGACTGGGATGATTATTCACTAAATGGTTTGTTCTGGTGACTGATCATTTTCATGCTTTTGTCAGTTTCTGGAAGATATGACAGAAGGGTAATGGCCTTGTGCAACTTAGTGTTGCTGCCGATCTTTTCTGGATGACTTAGTGCTTTTTATAAGCAGAGGGGAAAATAAAAGTGGCTTTTTCAGAGCATATAAAACTTTACGTTGTAGGAGGGGTGAGCAAGAGTGAGTCAGGCAAGTGTAAATTGGGATATGGATTATAGGGTTTAAAAGAACTCTACTGAAGTTTTGACCTACATTGGACTAGAATGCATACGGCCGTAAATGCCCTCCTTTGCATATGAAGTTGAATTGAAAATGTATCGATTACTGAGGCTTAGTATTTACCATTTCAGACACTAGTAATATCCTTAAAGGGACTTAAGGAAAACTTTAAAAAGCCATTCATTGCAGTGGCATATTGAAAAATACAAGGTAGTCAATGTAATCAGTGTGCGAATAAATTTGATTAAATAACACTAATATTAAACTTTAACATCAGCACAGAATAAGCGTCTCAGGAAGAGACACAGAATAGTTTCTGGCTTCGAATTACTAACCGGAAATGGCGATATATCAGGAGAACAGCCCGGACACATTTAGGAGACGGAGTCGAAACGAACGCAGAGTCGACGCTGGAGGGAGATTTGAGCGGCACACGGGCAGCTTTCGACCTAAAAATTGGCTCACGATTTAAGTGGTTGACTTATTTCTTGCTTTGTCGTTAGATTTTATGTTTTGCCGTCATGGAGGCGGACAGGGACATAAAAACCACGGCGAGAGGGTTTCAGTGCACCCTGTGCAACGTGAATTTACCAAACAGTAAGTAACGTAACGTAAGCTAACTTTAGCCACATGTGCGACACTTAAAATTATGTTTCCAGTAACTTTTTTTATAGTCAGGTGACGTGCAGTATTACCGGACTAAAAATCCTACCAAATTTTAAGCTATGTCGGGGATGGGAAAGAACGTTAACATACTGTCACTTCTAAAATGAACGACATAATGTGAGTGCATTGTTAAAACAGTTAGCTAATGTTATAACGGTAAGAGATTTAATGTATTGGATACGTTTGTCATTTTTTTGATTGTTAGCTAAACGGTAAATTGCATGTCATTGCTTGATTAAACGTTTTTATCTTTGAAGCTGTGATATTAATGCAATACTGTTCAAATTGTAAATCTTTCCCGCAGTGCCAAGCTTGGAACAGCATGTCAAGGGGCGGAAACACAAGACGCTGAGCAATGTGCGGGCCACCAGGAGGACCCAGGATCAGCACAGTGTGTTTGTTAGTGGCATCAAGCCTGACATATCTCAGACTGACATAGCTGACTACTTCCAGCAGTTTGGGCCAGTCTCAGATATTATCATGGATAAAGACAAGGTCAGTCAGCTGTTCACAATGAGATACAGCTCATTTTAAATGACACCCATAGCCTCAAGGTGCTCCTCTTTGTAGTTTGTGGCTGGTAGTCAATTTCTGACTGAGCCCCAATGTAGTCTGACTGTGATGTGTCACTCTACGCTCACAGGGTGTGTTCGCCATCGTGCAGTTCAATGAGACTGACAGCATACAGGCAGCCCTGTCCTGTGTTGAGCATCGGATGAAAGGCTTGAAGCTGCGTGTCAAACCCCGGGAAAAGAAGGAGTTCAAGTTGATTCCCAAGAAGAACAATGACTTCCAGAACCTCCAACAAGTTCTTGACCGTCTGAAACCTCAGCTGTGCCAGTTGGTGTCTGTAAGCATCCTGTGAACTAGAAAGTGTGGGTCCGTAAAGGTTGGATTGTAAGTGTTACAGCCTCTGGGGGCTGCGAGTGGAGCTTTCAGATTCTTAAGTCTTTATATTATATATCATTTTTATGCTATACTAATTATAACTTATGCATTACATACTCATGTTAATAGCACATAGTTTTGGTAATTGGTGCACAAAAAACGGATACTTTTGTTGTTAAACTTGACTGTAAATGGTTGTCATACGCAACAGTTGTCAGACACTGTTAAATTACGAGGTGTTGTCGTTTTGTTCTCCAGGTGGATGCACAGATGCAGTACATTGTAGAGCGATGTCAGCTGGGCGAAAACGAGAAGAAGGCCCGAGGCTTGATGGTTCAACTCCTGCAAGAGGTTTTCGTAGAGTTTTTTCCAGGTGACCTTTGAGAACACACATACGGGGAGTCAATTTCTGAAATTTTGTGTAACACAAAGATAATTGTGTAAAAGTTTATTGTCAATTGGCTCTCTCACTTTTAATGCATTGTTTGGAACGGTGGCAGACAGCCAGATTCTGCCATTTGGTTCATCTGTCAACACTTTCGGCATCCACTCCTGTGACCTGGACCTGTTCCTGGACCTGGAAAACACCAAAGTGTTCCAGGCCCGTGCCAAGTCCACCGCAGAACAGGTCAGGCATTTTTATATATATATATATATATACATATATATATATATATATATATATATATATACAATTTTTACCTCAGTGTTATCACCAAAACTTTGTGGATCCACAGTGTATTGGCAAAATAATGTAACTTTACAGGGAGCCCGCTGTGAATTTTGTCATAGTTCCTTTCTTTTGTCTTCTCTCTTTCTTCAGGTAGGGGAGGGCATGTCAGACGATGGCCGCTCCGAGGACTCCATCCTGTCTGATATTGACCTGTCCTCTGCCTCGCCGGCCGAGGTCTTGGACCTTGTGGCTGCAATCCTCAGACGCTGTGTCCCCAGCGTGCACAAAGTTCAGTTGGTCAGCAGCGCTCGCCTTCCTGTAGCCAAGTTCCATCACCGCGAGCTTAACCTGCAGGGGGACATCACCATTAACAACAGGTCAGTAGATGATTCTTAGGATTACATTGATGATGTGTCAAAAGTCTTCAGATGTAGTGAGAAATTGTTTTTATCTTGTACAGTGAGCAGAATTACAGATTGGTTTCCTTTTTTCTATCCTGTATTTCTTACTAGACTAGCAGTAAGGAACACCCGCTTCCTCCAGCTGTGTTCAGGGATAGAGGACAGGCTGAGGCCTCTGGTGTACACAATTCGCTACTGGGCCAAGCAGAAGCAGCTGGCTGGTAAGGATGAAATGACTCACACCTCAAAGCATATCATATAGCACCTATTCTCTTTGTAAGAACAAAAAAAACCAAAACAAGATTATTGTGTTGTGGTTGTCTGTGCATTTAGGTTATGTCATTTTTTGGTCAACAGGTGTCAGTAGAACTTCACTTTCCCCTTGTCTTGTTGGGATCTGTCTGCACACACTGACTTGCAATGCCTTTTTAGCTCCTTGTTATTAAAGCTGTGAAAAAAGAAGAAATACATAAAGCTGGCACATGTATAGCTCCTTTTTGTGTTGAAATATAACAGGCAGTGTCTCCTGATATAGAATAAAATCTTAATGCGTGTTCTTCACAGAAGAGCACACAAATTACCTTCACTCATGGGGCACATCTCCTTTATTCCCTTTTATGAATAGTAGCCTCCACGCTGCCAGTGCAGCTTTCAACAAGGCACTTGTGTAGAGTGATAAGCAGAGCAGGATGGAATCAGTTCCATGTAAGGCTGCTTTCTAACTTCTGTTATACTTGAAATGAAATAAGTGAGTTTGCAACTATATTATGCAATGTTATTCTACAGCTATTATCGGCATAGATTCCCTTTTAACATCAGTGGAAAGCAGCTGGTTTTTCTGTATGACTTGGCAATGACCTTGCCCTTTAGGAGATAAAAGAACCAAACCCAATCCCCCACACCATGCCTTGCACTAATCATAGTTTCATCCTGTCAAGTATGAACAACACAATCACATTTGCGTTGTGACGTGTAGGTAACCCTAGCGGTGCAGGTCCCCTGCTCAACAACTACGCTCTGACACTGCTGATCATCTTCTACCTGCAAAACTGTGAGCCTCCTGTCCTCCCCACGGTGGACCAGCTCAAAGACATGTCCTGTAAGTGCTGTATTGCACCTGCACTCAATAGGCCTCATGCAAGAACATTTTTTTACTCTCATCTTAAACTCCTCTTACTGTTTATTTATTTATTTTTTTCGTTCGAGTGTTCCAGGTCAGAATCACCAAACTTGTCGTCAAGTTGCTCATTTCAGTGTTATGAATGCCATCTGTCCATAAGGAGGTGAAAATTTGTGAGAAGGGAGTTCTTTGACCTGGAAGTGAAGATGCTAAAAAAGTCTTTCTAAAGCAAATCAGTCCATGGCGTAGATGGAAGGTAATCAAGGGAAGTGACAGTCACTGAGAGATTAGATTTGACCGTATTATGGCCTACAGTGGATGATGTTAGACTCAGGAGCAACAGAAGATGATCCTGAGACTTCCTTCAAGTTCCTCAGGCAGCTACTAGAATTTATAAGTTGCTGTGAAACAATATGCCAAAGAAAGTCGTAAAATAAAAAAAAAATAAAAACCAAATTGACAGCCACAATGAAGACATGGTAAACAGAATATTCATTTTGCATTAAGTTGGTCTCATTTGTATAACTGAATTCAGGTCAAATTAGTGGGTTTTTGTCAAAAGGAGAGTCAGACTATCTATTCATGACTCGATAAAAGGTCTGGACCGCACTCTTAACGTGCCAATTAAGAATGAATCTGCTCATATGAGTGATTCTTGCATGAGGCTGAATATGTCCTTTTTAAGCAGTGTGAACGAAAACGGGACAACAAAAATTGCAAATTGCTTGCACATTATGTGTGTTTTATATATAGGGATGTTTGGACGAGATTAGTCTAAAATTTCAGTAGGTCTATTTCACTGTTCCAAATATTTCACTTTGATAACACAAGGATTTTTCCAGACAGCTTAAAATGACTTTCGTATTGTAGATCATTTAGTCCAATATAATGAAAATTACATGTTAATTTGTCTGTTTTGCTGTCATTCTAATTACATGTGATTTGTTTACCTCTTTGCAGGTGAGGAGGAAGAGTGTGTGATTGAGGGCTGGAACTGCACCTTCCCTAGTCAGCCTATTGCTGTGCCAGCCAGCAAGAATACACAGGACCTCTGTGAGTGAGAGTAATTGAAAAAGCATATATGTGTCTAGGGGTGTCCCCGACTAAGGATTTACATAGTCGAATCAGAATTGTCTATTGCCTATAGTTGACTGATAGTCGAATCATATGTGTTTTTGCGCGGCAATTGCGAGCGCGGGGCAGGGTGGGGGCTACACATGGTAGCTCCACTTTAATCTTGAGAAGTCTGTATTCATTACTCGGTGTAACTTACACTGTGCATTTCCAGCTAAACTGAGGCTTATTGTTGACCATTTTCTCTCTGCTCGCCTGCCATTCACCGGTCTTATGCAGAGTTCTGCGTGCATTCCGTGCTGCCGACAGCTGCGTGCACGAAGCGGTTCCTCATGGGTCTATTTCAAGTACTCTTTAAAAACGATAAATTGTTTATGTGGTTCATCAATGGTGATAAAGGATCCTAACTTTCCGCGAGGTGGGGACAACTCAGCACAACACCAGTGAAGCTGGGGCTCCATCCCTTCAGCAAGTGTTCCCCTACTCCCACACATACGCACCGACTCCCACCCCTTCCTTAAGGGTTAGGGTTACAATTTAGGATTTATTCACGCACTTTAAAAACATTTATTAAAAGTTTTTTTTCTTTTTACATGCTTTTATATTATATTGTAATAGGCAGTATGTTAACTTATTGGGAGAAAACTCATAGTTCTAGGTCAAATCAGATGTTGAGCACCCCCATATCACCAAAATGGCATGATCCTCATTTTGCTGCTGTGAGATTGACAGTCGAATCAGGCTCCACCCATCAAAACATCGAATCTTCGACTATTGGGGGTCAGCCCTAAATGTGTCAGAGGTTTCCTGTGACATTATATATGTAACCTAGTGTCTTCATGTGTTCTAAATACGGGTTAATATAACCTGTTAAATATATTGCCAGCATCACCACTACAGACCCTAAATGTCTTTCTGAATGTATGTTTTCTCTCTCTAGGCACCCTGCTCGCTGGCTTCTACTCCTTCTACGCTAAGTTTGATTTTGCCAGTAGTGTCATATCTGTGAGGGAGGGGTGTGCACTCTCAATCACTGATTTCCTCAGTCAGACTAAAAAGGAGGAGGCCATGGAAGAGGAACAACCCTCCAAGACCAATCGCCATGGCCCCAAACTGGGCCCCATAAATCTATTAGACCCCTTTGAGCTCTCCCACAACGTAGCTGGAAACCTGAATGAGCGCTCTCAGCGCAGCTTCCAAAGGGAGTGCCAGGAGGCTGACAAGTACTGCCGCAGCCTGCAGTACAAGCGCAAATCCACCAAGGGGAAGTCATGGGGGCTGGTACGCTTGTTGACCCCCCATGGGGAGGTCCCAACTACCAAAACAGAACAGCTAACCATCAGCATCCCCTTCAAATCAGCGTCGCTCCCTGAAGTGCTGCGCAATCAGCTGCACATGGCGGGAGATGGTTTTCGGCCGCTGTGGTTTCAGAAGGTTTGCTCTGCTGTGGAGGGAGTCTTCCAAAGTGTTCTCAGATGTCACTTTGTTCCCTCCACAGACGGCGTCTTTGGTGAGGATTCAGCTGCCAATGCTGCGGAGGAAATGGAAACTGCCTTGGCTTCACTCAAATCAACAAATGACAGCTCTGACAGTGTTGAATCCCAAAACGAAGCCAGCCCTCTGGGTAATGCTGTGGTCGGTGGCAAGAGGCCGCTATCTTCTGGCAGCGATGCTTCTGTGTCGCCTCAAGGCAAAAAGCCAAGACTGGCAAAAAGGGGCAAGCCTGCATCTCCTCACTGGATCTGTGAGCAAAAGCACTTAGTGTGGGCTGGCAGGAGGAAAGTGAGAAGGGAGCTGATCAAAGATACAGACTCCAGGCCAGAGGGCAGCTGCATGGAGCTGGAGTCCCAGGTCACAGCTCGCATCATTGAAAAAGAGCCAGAGCTCAAGGAGCCCCTGGAGTTCAAGGTTCAGCCCCAGATGGTGGGTGGGACAGAAAGCACAAGGGCGGTGCTCAAGTTTGAACCAACCAGCGACAAGGAAGGAGTTTTTCATGACTTCTTTCATTTCCTGGAAGCCTTCTTACCTAAGATGGTAGAGACATTGCTAGAGAAACCGGTGAGTAGTGCTTAAAATAGGACCGATTTCAGATATGTCTCCATTAAAGCTAAGAATTTGGGGGTCTCTTTGTTTTGAAACAAAATGCCATTACAGCCACTTGTATTAACCGTTGTCTTTATATTGACCAGGCATCAACTATTATATTTGGAGATAAGGGCTTTGTCAGAACGTTTGTATTGTTTTCATGTGTGCTGTATATTTGTTCTTTGTTTCAGAATACGATTTCCTAAAGAAGCCTACTTTTATGTTTGAGACGTGATTTGGTTTTAGTTTGTTTAAAATGATGCTCCTAAATGATGAAGCTTTAAAGGGGATGTCCAGTGGCAGACGTTTGGTGTACACAGCATCTGATACTGTCTTCAAATAAAATAAAAAAAAGCCTTTGGAAAATACTGCATCATTCTTTACACAGAAGTTGTGATCAGTCAGGACCCACATACATTTATTTCACCATCAAGCATCATCTTCAAGCTGTCCTTATTAATAAAGAATCAGTAATTGTAGTTTAACATACAGTAGTTGCAGGAACAGGGTCGATACTTTAGTTTAACTTGTCGTGAGCTGCCAGAGAGGGACCATTGACTGGAGCTTTTATCCAGTCAGGTCTTTGCTCATACGACTAAGACAGATGAGAGTAATTACTCAGACAGGCAGACTACTTTATTATAGCAGGAGCGGAGGGATGCACAGAGTTCCCCTGTGCTGATTAACATCATTCATCTCACTTTTACAGAGAAATACAGACGGCCAGCAGGCTATGGAGGATGGCGATGGCTGTCGTGATGAAGGTGTTTGAGACGGCTCACTGCATGTTAATCTGATGCTGGCTTGCATTGCTGATTGTTAATTCTTGTTTAACTATCAGAAAGTCAAATATTGCGTTATGACTCCACTTGAGTATTGTGAAAATATTGATTTCTGGCCATTCCAGCAGCTCTGGGAATGGAAATGTAGCTCTGGCCCATATTTATCAAGCTTCTCAAAGTGCCATTAAAGTCTTAAGTGCTAAAAATTCACGAAATTTAGTTTACTTTCAAATTTAAGCTAAGAATCACTCTTACTCTCCCAGTTATTAAAGACAGCTCGAGAGGTCTCTCGACTGGTTAGGAGTTGCCAGTACAGGCTTGTGATGGCACTGTGGAGACAGAGACATGCGCATATGTTTCAGGAGAGGAAAAATGTTTCTGAATTATTTGATGATGCGCACTTAATCAAACGGCATCGTTTGGACAAAGTAGGCATAATCTTCTGTCAGAGAGTTGGTGAGAGACGTCACCTCACACGGACTTTATGCAGCAATGCGTTTTCAACTGAATTGAAGGTGGTGATGACACTTCGTTTCATTGCCACAGGACAAATGCAGCAATGCAATGCTGATTGATTCAGGGCCATCACAACCATCAATAAGCCGAATTGTCAAGGAAACAATTATGGCAGTTACAGCTCCAAACACTGTCACGTGTTTCATCGACTTCCCAACAACACCCTGCGTAATCCAACAGACGCAAACACAATGCTTGAAAACGGCCAGCTTTCTAGGAGTAGATCATTTGCAGCGCGCAAAAAGAACCAGATTTAGGATCATAAACACAAATGGAGATATCTCTTTCTGCAAAAGAACGCCTCAAATAGCCTATGTTAAACTGCAGTTTAATCGGGAATCATATGAATTAATAAATGCAGTGCAATTCATTCTCATAAAAAAAGTGAACATGAGGACAAATTATATCTAAATTGATGCCGTTTTCAGTCTGTCAATCCAGCAAATAGGAGTGCACTTTCATGTAGCCTAAAATGTCTGTTGCCTTATCGAGCCAAACGCTGTGCGCCAGCATGTGGATGTGATGCGCTACTTGTAAAAACACGTTATGGAAATATAACACTTATTTTGTTTTCATTTACAACAAGTCATATTTCTTTTAACTCATCGACAGCCTCGTTAAGTGATTGGACTGTTTGTGTAGCCTAAATAAATGTTTAAACACAAGTGGAAAGCATTTGGTTTACTCTCTACAGATGGGGGAATCCAAATTAGTAGGCCTACCTGGGTCATCCCATCCTGCGTGTGTGTGTCCCCCTCCAGCCAGCGACGTCACTAATCAAGAGGGAAACCCCTACCTGTATATCGTTTATGATGGGGTGGAGCTCACGTGCCCCCTTTCCTCCGGTGCACAACGTTGCGCCAAAGTGCGTTTTTTACCCACCAAACAACATACTTCAGCTTCACCAAAAGGAAGGTCGGTTTCACACTGAGTTAATTTTCGTTTTGTTGCTTTTCTGTCGAAGTTCTCAACAACTATGTAATGGCTTTCCATTAAATTTTTTTGCAGAATTCATAGTCTGGAGAGGACCAATCCTACTGACTTTGGTTATCTCCTGGCTGTTCCTTTATATGCCCCAATATCTGTGAAATATCTCAACATCTATTAGATGGATTAGCACCAAATGTTCTACAGGTCATGGTTCCCAGAGGATGAATTCTAATGACTTTGGTGATCCCCTGAACTTTCCTCTAGTGCCACCGTGAGCTTTCATTTGTGTTTTTGGCTGAAATATCTCAACAACTATTGCCGTGAAATTTGGTGTAGACATCCCTGTCCCCCTCAGAATTAATACTATACTTGCTAAACCATTAACTTTTCATTTAGCGACATCAGGTCAGAATGTGTCTTTGTCAGACACTTTGATCTATAACTGAACACCTGCTAAACTCACGACATTCCTGTAGCACGGCTGTGGACTCTTTCTGGTTTATGTTCTGTCTGCTGAAACGCTCACCGTTCTCGTTTGTGTTTATTTTTCTGAGGTTTTGATGGCATATTGCTCGAACATCAGCCGTTTACTTCCACTCCACACTGCTCCAGTATCACCATCCCTTGTTTTTCACAGGTGCTCCTGATATATGGCCTCTCACAGGCACACACACATACACCTCTAAGCCGGAGAATCAGAGTGATTGATATCAAACCTGGAGATGTGTTTGCTGTTGGCCTAAAACAAGAAAACAAACCATCGCTAGTTGTTCTGATAAGACTCACAAGCTATTTTCCTCAGATTTCAATCTATTGTAAAATATTAATCAAGTTGAACAGCAACACACACAGTATGCGGTCGTGGAAAAGCTTGAAATGGTTTCATCAGGTATTGATGACAGTCCAGTTACATGTAGCTCATTTGCTCTAATTAAAATAACAATTGGTTGTGGTGAGCATTTTTATGTGCCTTTGTATGTGTATGTCTGTCGGGCCGTGGAGCTTATTATTCATTTAGAGTTCCCCAGAAAAAGATGCCATTTCCATGTTTTGTGTAATTGATGGGAAGTGATCCTGAGTCAACCCCCCCAAGACCTAGAATCTTCAAAGCTTGCTAGCAATATCAGCTACTTACGGCTTCTGTACATTCTGCTGTGACGCATGAATGCATTGAGTCACATCTATTCTGACATCATCTTGTTTTGTATTGTGTAGCTGTAAGTTTACGACATATCCAGTAATCAGCCCCTCTGCGTAATCGGATGCCTAGAATATGGAGGGCATGTGAGTAAGACATTGACTTTGCCCTTACATAGTTTTTAAGGGGATTATTTTGATACATAAACAGCACACCGACTCCCCTAATTTGTACTGACTTTGAGAGCATGCTCTGAATCAAATCATCGACCTTTCCCGAGCCCTCTGACACCCGCCTTGCCATCCATCAGAGTTACCTGAAGCTGCCATTGCCAGCTCACTCATAAACACATCAGTCGGTGGGATATAGCTGTAATTGGTCAGCTCTGCTTTCCAGAAAAGACAAATGGTCTAAGTGATGCTGCTGTTGGCAGAGTAGCTTTGGCCCTCTGGGGGAAATGAGGCACTGGCTATTTTGGAAACCAAATGAGAAGCACTGACTTTGTGCGCCCATTGTTTAGGACTGACTTCTCTTACATAGAAGCTGGTTGTGTGTGTGCGTGTCCCTCCAAAAAAGGCAGATAAGGTCTGAAAGTTAAAGAGAAATATGTTATTGTTTGCTCACTGGTCATCTGTGTTTCTGACTGATATTCGGTGGCCCCTTTTAGAGCCATTTATGTGGTCAGGAATTATGGGACCGTGGCAGTGGACAGCCATCAACCCCCCATTTTGTCTCCTGAGCAAGTGTGCAAACAAACCTGGCTGCCTGAAAAGCACTCTGTTCATATTAGTGGCTCTCCCACTATGGAGATAAGGCTAAATAAAAACGCATAATCATTTCCCCCTTTCTGTCTGTGATGGCAGGAAGGAGTCAGACATTCTCCTGGGAGATTGCTCTTACACCAGAATGGACTTCTGTACGCGCGTGTGTAATGTTCCTTTTGTATTTGGACTATGTGTCATGCAAATGGAAATAGTAGTGGTTTTACTATCCAAAGTGAAGACAGGCTCAGGAGAGAAGCTTTTAGGGCTCCATTTGAGGAGTACATGTAGATGCCTTCAGTAAGTAGATTTCCAACATCCTGATTTGCTCAAGTTATCGCTCTGGGCCCGAAAAAGTCTTACTCAACAAAGGAAAAAGTTGGCAAAACTGAGCAAAATGCGAGAAAAAGTTTTGAAAATCAGTTGCCTCCTACTGGTCCTATTATCTTGGCCTTGATGGCAACTCAAACACTTTTCCCCTCTGTAGGAGCCTAAACTACTCTTCAGGAGTGCATTAGCTGGGGTTTATTGGACTGTGAGAACTTTTAACTGTCTGCCATTTTCCTTATCGGGGGGGTTGTTACTTTCTCAGTGTTTATCTACAAACACTGGAGATAGCTAATGAGTTTTTCTTGGGCATATTGTTGTTTCTTGCCATTGACTTTTATGGCTTGTAGAGTGAATGCAGAGTGGTTGATTACTGAAGCAGAATTAACTAAATGTTCAGGGTAGCCACCGTCAGCTGTGGGAAATGGGTGATTACAACAGAGAGGACACATATTGGTTCCCTTGAATTGGAGATGATTTATTCGGGATTTAATCACTTTTAGCTATCCCCCCCTTTTTTCCCAGCTCCTCTGATTGTTAAAAGCAAAGATTTTACTATTTAGATTACATTTTGCTATTTTGCGCCAATTTGGACGTCGTAGGGTGAACAAACTGCAGAACACTAATTGTCCCCTCAATATCAGTTTGAATTATGGTGCAATAATTGCTCAGAAATGATCAGTGCAATCAATGTGTAATACTGCAATCCACTTTATGGCGTGGTCAACTACATTTTAACTGCTTGTTTATTGTCAACAGCAGCAGCAGCTCTGTGGAGGCTGTCAGTGGGGATTTATGCCCAAATCAAGTCAAGCTTTTGACAAGGGCTTAGGGACAGACAAAGGACAGACAAAACACTGTTGTTTACAACTCTATAAACTCTATAAGCATATGAGATGAGTTGTCATGACTTCCCCAGGGAGCCCAGTATGACAGCTTGGACTGTGCTGTTATGTTATATGGCACCACAACAATTCCTTTGATTTATCCATGATGATCTAATACATGGCTAATACTGATCTTACTAATATTGTGAGAGCTTTTTTCCTTTTTGCTGTCTATTACACTCCAGCAACATTTGAACAATATGTTGCTGATCATGAATAAACACTGTGTTATGGATAATAGTAAAATAAAGTCCCCATCAACAAAGAAAAGCAAGAAGGAAAGAAAAATGTTCGTGGTATGTTTTGCAACCAGTATTTTATGTTTTGCCTGTATTATCGGTTTAAAGGAAGTGTTCATCTTTCTGCTTTATGCCAGAGAGTTAATAGATGAGTACCACTCATGTGTTTATGTTAAACATTAAGCAACAGCCTGCTGCTGCTGGTCAGCATAGCTTAGCATGGTAACACCCTAGCTCTGCCCAGCAGTAAAAAAAAACAAAAAAACACTAGCACCTCCATAGCTCACTAATTAACACCTTATATCTTGTTTGTTTGATCCGTACAAGTGTACAAATTACAATTCTTTATTTTCTGGATGTTTTGGGCTGGACTATTTCTTGGCTTTGAGCAGTTGCCAGGCAACTAGTGGAGACTCCAGAAAGCTACTGCTCTAGCCGAGAAATACTCCGGCACATAAGCCCCCTATAAAACAGGGACTTGTGAGCTTTAGAGGTGCTGGGAGACAGATTTTGCGACCACTAGCTGTTAACCTCCCTCCACTGTTGTTTGCTAAGCTATGCTAACCGGCTGCCTGCTGTAGCCTTATATTTAACGGACAAATATGAGAGTGGTATCAATCTTATCATCTAACTCTCTTCTATAAAGCGAATATGTGATGATGCCCTACAGTTTCCCTGATAGCAAGGCAGGGAAGGTTTCTGAAGCAGCATCTAGACCACACTATATCAAAGCTCAGAAGAACAGTTGTTAATGGCTGACACTGTGTTTATACAGTGGAAGCAGAACACTGGATGAACTTGGCCTTTAATATGAATAAATTAAGCCAGAATTTCACAAAAAAATTAAACAGTCAAAAGTGCAAAGAAAATAAAACATTTATTTCAGTTTCATGTGCATGTAAAATCTGCTACCTCTGTCTTGTGTGCAGACATACGAGCAGGGGCAGAAACCCCATAGTTGGATAAGATACGCGTTCAGGCGTCATGAACTGAACAGCAGACCGTGAAGATCCGAGATAAACAGGAGCCGACTGAGTCTCAGCACTTAAGACCTGAAAAGTATTTGTGTACACAAACGTTTGTGCGACCGTGTGCTCATGTCATATCAGCGTCATGATCCACACCCACCCTCAGCGTCTCTGTGGTGATATGAATTTGAAAAGGCAACATAATCCAGCAACGCCTCAATCAATCACTTCATTCAATCATAGGAGAATTACTGCAGTGAAAATATGAGTGTGTCAAACACAACAGCAGTATTGATCTGTGGACGCTATAGCCTATGACCTCTACCTACAGACCATATTAATGGCTTTATCTGAAAAATGCAAGCAGGAGTGATGAATGCAATAAAGGCAATTTATAGGCAATAAAGGTGAAGGTGCTAATGGTTAGACAAGTTAGGCTTCATCATTCCTGGATAAGATACATTTCATATTAATGAATTAACACTAATAAATTTACATTTGTCTAGTGCCTCACAAAGTCTTCATTTGTGTTCATTCTCTAAAGAAAATGTTTTTGTGTCTCTTTTTTTGGAACATAATTATGGTGACTGCACAGACAGGCATTTCCCATCCTGGATCCTCTGTATCTCCCTGGAGATGAATGTGTTCAAGAAAACAATTGGATGACTCTGATTAGTTACCAGTACATTATATAGATTTAAATGAACTTTTTGAAGTTGATGCCTGACTGTCAAGTAACAAACATCAAGCTAATATTGTATGTTACAATATCTTCTTGAAAGTAAGACATTAATAAAAAACAATGGCATGGAAAGGCAAGTTATACTAAAAACAGACAGGGTGCCATTTTGAGCAGTATGTTGCAGGTTAGCAACCCATCTCTCTCTGATTGTTTCTGTGCAGGCCATTATTTTGAGTGTGAAGGGCCAGTTGTATTGTTCTCTGATTGCTGCTTGCTTATGTTGTGGTTTCTGAACTCCAGGCTGAGACATTTCAAAGTAAAGGGGTGATCACATCTTTAAGCCAGCTGAGAGAAAGTACTGCAGTGTAGGTGAGCTCAGGTATGTGTCTATTCTTTTGGAAATACCCTGTGCTTTCTACAACATTTTGATGATCACACTCACCCACTAGTTCCCTGTAGCATTGTAGTATCCAATACTTTGTAATTGTACATTTGTAATTGATGCTGAACTCTTTGACTTAAAAAACTTTTATGATCAAGAACAGTGTCAAGCGGGTTTCTTCTCAACACATCATCGCAGCATTATTGTTTGGACACCACAGCATCCAAAAAAAAGTTTGCCTACAGGGTTATTACATCAGATATAAGTGGAAAGCATAGTGTCAAGGGCCAGGGATTAAATGAATGAGCTAGTAAATGCTTACTGGCCTGAAGCTAAGGGTGCCTTGAACCTACGTGGACTATGATTTGAACTCATAAAACATAGCGGGGGACTGTTTTATGTTTTTTTATGGTCTCTTGGCGCTGTTCGTGGTGCTAAACGGGCAGCACGCAAAGATAATGCAGCAGGTTTTCGTTTCACTATTTATTTTATAGTAATGCATGTGAGATATACTGCCAATACCACCCTCTATAATTGGGTGAAATCCATAACTCGTTACATTGTAAGTTTCAAAGCAACATCGTTTCCCACAGCAAAACCCAGTCAACTACAATTTTCAAGCTTATTATTGGAAAAAGTGAAATGTGCGTCTTTTCAATGTGCATTTGCATGACAATAAACTTCAGATTCCAGCGAAAAGTCAAATATTCAAATTGAGATAATACCCCCTTTATACGCCGCTGCTGAATCGATGGGTGTGGTTAAGTGTTAGTCAGTGCGCATCAGGTATCCATCCCACACTATATAACCCTGTGAACTGAGAGCAGAGCAGCCAACCAACACAAGTGCACCACCGGGGTGACTGCATCAGGAGACAACTGTCAAAAAAAGTAAGCAACTTACTTTTTTGTTACTTTGATGCAACATGCGTGTAATTTATTTTCCATTTATGTAAAATAGCGTATTTTCATGCCATCTTTGGAAAACTTTAAAGGCAGTTTGTGCATTGACTAGAGCCTTAAACATCACCAAAAATTATGTTTTTGCTTCTGCAAAAGTTTTTTCAAGAACAACATTTTACATTTTCAAGTGACCATAACCTGGGATTTCTCCACAGATGGCCAATATGCTGAGGTCGTTAGTGATGCTTGCAGCGCTCGTCGTCTGCCTGCTGGTGTGTTTGAGCAGCTTCGCGGACGCCTACCCTCCCAAACCGGAGAGCCCGGGGAGCAACGCCTCGCCAGAGGAGTGGGCCAAATACCACGCAGCTGTCAGGCATTATGTCAACCTCATCACCAGACAGAGGTGAGTCAGGTTTACATCTCCTTTTCCTAGTTTTTTTTCTCTCTCTCCAGCCAGACAATGCAAGAATGTCTCCAGATTTAGAAACCGACAGACATTCCTAGAGTGCATATTTTTTTTATTATAGTCATTAACACTGTGAAGTTTAGGACTGCAACCTCAGTGCCATATCAGGTTTGTGAGTGTCTCATGAAAAAAAATAAAAACATTACAAAGAAGGACTAATAAATGCTGAAAGACTTGGAGGGATTTGGTATCTTTTCATCCTCTGGTTGGGTCAGACAGGTAGTCCACCTCCCTTGATGTGAGGGGATTAAGTCTCTGGCTCAAGGACTTGTTTGCAAGGATAGCCACATGGGGGATCAAGGCCTCATGTTGTTGCATGACTTTGCTCATACTAGACCGGTTTTTTAGATTCTGCTCTAGAGTTCAGCCCACAGGACTCTTTGGTCATTAAGTTACAATGCATTGCTGTGCTTGGTATAAAAAATAATGAGGCAGAGTAGGAGCCTGGTTTTCCTCAGATGGGTATATAAAGTTCAGACGAGATAGAATGGCTCCGTTGGGACCCCACATTTTATAATAGACCTGTTACCCCTTACGTCCCAATCAATTCCTTTTGTTTCTTCCTGGGTGAAAATCAAGACTGGATCATGACAGAATATATACTACTTATATGGGAGTAGGTGTTCTACACATTTGAGGATTTTGAAAGATTTTTTGTTGTGAACCTTTAATGGAATGTCTTGATTTTTAAGTTTTCACTGTTTTCTTATCTGTCATACCTAAAATACAGCAAAGATTATATTGGTGATTACAGTTTCGATCAGATAACCAGTAGCCTGAATGTGATCAAGTACACTATCCCTGCTGTGTGGGTATAAAAGCATTCATTCAGTTGTTCGAGTTGGAGAAAATAGCAGGTTTGCAGTTTTCCTGTGATGGAAGCTGAGTATAGTCTCATCATTGACCCTCCTGGTCTGTAATTAAAGAGGCTGGGTCTGTCATTGCACTCAAAGGACCCACAGTGTAGTGTTTCATGCCTCAAACAAAGGCAGGTTTACTCTTCAGTGGCCAGGCATTGATTTTAGTAAAGAGGTTTCAAAGGACAAAGTCAGAGGAGCTTGTTGTGTTTGCCTTGCTGGACCCCTGGCTCTGAACTTGAAAATTCTCCCTTTTGTTCAGATAATTGCCCGGCTGATTTGTGATTGGACTGCAGACACTGAACAGAAAAGCAGTACTGATTAAAACTCGTCAGGGTGTATGCAGCTAAGTTGCCTTGTTCACGGCTTGATGCTCCTTTGAAAAAAATATTGAAATTCCCGGCAAGTGTGATAGGGTCACCCAGCGAATTGCTGACTTAGTGGCTGCTTGTGCAAAGCAGAGACGGTTTTCACGTGTACCAGAATCTCCCGCTAATATTTCACTGCATCCGTTACATGCTGGTGTTTGATTTTCTCCAGGTATGGGAAGAGGTCGACCCCTGACCAGGCGGTGGCGTGGCTGCTGTTTGGGGCTGATTCAAGCCAAGACACTGAACCACGGTGAGAGAAATGAATGGGAATAGACGTCTTGTTTAATTGCTTTGTGCTTTTAAATTGAAGACAATTTTGCACGGTGGGGAAGCCCCTGAAATAGCTACGAAAAGGAATGCATTAACTGTGCAAAATGTCGATGTCCAATATAAAAAAATTAACTCAGGATTGGAAGATCAGTCTGATCGGCCACACTCTCCATTATGATTTGAAATATGAGAAGTAACTGGCCTGTCATTACAAATACATGACAGAACATGCAGTTCAATGAGAATACATCAAATTAAATCAAACATGTTTCATCTTCCAGTAACAGTTGGGTAAGCAGCTGCATACACTAATTCCTTAGAGTGTAAAATACATTTTTTGTCAATGCATCTGCCCTTTAAGCATTTACAACACAGCCCTGCCAGTATTGATCCAGTATATTATCAAATGTTTTTATTGCTGTAAGCCATGTTACAGAAAGATTGCATTGCTGTTTATTTTGCTGTTCTTCAGCTCCTTGTTAATATCAGTTACTCTTCAAGTATAAGAGTATTAATTTGTTTTTTTTATCTCACTGTGGGTTTGCACAGCTTATTGGTCACATCACTGTCATAGTGTCACAATCATATGTTCAGATGGTTGAGCTGCTATCTACTACGTATTAGGATGTGGTAAATTTCAATGAATAAAAACTGCCTTTTCTCTTTTCTTACAGCTTGGACTATAGCGATCAGTGGTAAATGAGCCCAGTGTTAACCCTTAATGACCCCCCATCCCACCCCAATCCTTTGATTCACCAACAATAAAAAAAAAACACTGAAATTCTTAAGAGACAACCTGCACTTGACTTTGTGTATTTAATTATTTAATGTGCATGCAAATCTTTCTCTCTCTCCCTCTCTGATTGTCTTCCTCTCTAAGTAGACTATAAACATTTTACTTTGGCCAAAATATGTAAATAATTTCTATGAAAATTAATCACTTTACAATGAAGACTTGAATGGAATAAAACTATTAAAGACACACACATGCTTTGGTATTTCTTCATTTATTTTTTATAAGGCAAACTGCTCTTATTGCCACTAGATGTCGCTATATCACTAAGAGACGAACATTTGCAAGTCTGTCTCACTGATGCGGGGTTCATATCGTCAGCAGCGAACACGCTTTAACTTCTCACCGGGGTACCACACCACAAAAAAACGCGTTTGTCATCACAAAAACCTTCTCGCACATCCTTTGGGAAACAGCATCAGCGCTAACAGGGCAGCCAATTGGCCTTTAATCAATGGAGCTATTTGCAAGAGCGCGCGAGCGGTTTTAGGTTAAAGATAGCAGTTTGTGTGGGTTGCCGTTGGCTACGGTGTTGTGAAAGTGACTGCATAGATTAAACAAGACCTGCCGTGCTTCAAGTACTGCCAGGAGACCCGGTGGAGATATCAAACCTCCTGCTTCATCTCAGACCGAAGAGGCATCCGGATAAAGGTGACCCGGGCAGGTGAGCGCTTCAGCCTTTAGCTGGTTTTGCACTGAGGAAACGTGGTGTTTAGTTTAGGTTGGTGGACCGCGATAATGCCGTTTCTAGATGTGTAGTCCACCTTCGCCACTCGCCAGGTGGATAATGTTACACGCAGCCAGATATTATTTCATGTCCTCTGTGAAAATAAGTCTTAGCCCTTATTCATATGGTTAAAACCCACCTATTGTCTAAGCTCGTTCAGCATTTCTTCCTCTGACAACGAGGGGACGCATATTCAGCACGAAAAAGCTACATATTACCTCTACCACGGGCTCGAGCGCCGTGTCTTTGCCTCAATCACGTGAAATAGAAAAACTAGCCTTATTGACTTCAAGCTGCTTGCACCTGTGCTACGGCCACATGTAAAAACAACTATTTTTGACAGCCTAACTCAAATAATGTAGGCTACTTCATCTGAGTGTTGGACATTAATTCAGAGAATAACGTTGATAACGACTGGTGGATCGACGTCATGCACCTGTTATTTCCCTTTGCGCATGCCCATACGGTCGGGACGTGCACAGATGTTTGAGCGCGTGTGGATCAATAGAAGGGTGCTGATGTGTGTCTGACGTTTACGGTAGATAAATCTTAATAAGAGAAAATCTACCATATTCCTTCAAAATAAAAAAAATGCAGTTTCATTTATTTGTTTTTGTCTATTTTTTGGACTTCTATATTCTACTAAGGTTTGGCCAGAGAGCGAGAGTCAGATTGACAATTAATCAACTGAATAGTCAGCCATGGTGTAAACCAGATTAAAGCCATTTAGATTTATGATTTTTACAACGTTTGTGCAAAACGTACCCCACAGAAAATGCACAAAATAGTTTTGATGCTTAAAGGAAATGAGTATGTTTTGGAGTTTTTTCTATATTATCACCTTTTTTGAATAATTATTTTTATTTATGTTTATATTCCAACAAACATACGTGCCATCCTCTATTACATATATTTGAACGCTATATAAGCAGCAGAATGTCTCAAACCTCTTCCTTCCCATTTCTCTCATTTTCTCCCTAGTTTTATTTAGGCCTATATGTTGCATACTTAGACATCATAATGAACAAAAAGATGAGAAACTAAATGTCAAAAATGTTCACACTGACAGCTAAGAAAGTAAAAATGACAATTAAATTCATCCCAAACAAATAAATGAATGAATTAAAAAGTCTACCGTTCATCCCTTGCAAGGTATACAGTTGCATATATATTTCAGCATGACCCAGTTCCTCATTCAGGAGAAGGTTCCCGATGTCACAGTATGTTATATAATGGATTAAATGGCTTCCAGATTTCTTCACACTCAGTTTGCCTCTTAAAGCATTTTATTTTTCCAGGTCCATACCATATGCTATATTTCTTACCCAGCCACCAATGTTAGGCCTGAATTATCACATTAAAATAATCTTACAATGAGATTTTTAATTTTTTTTAAATCTAGCCTAGATCAAGACTAAAATTAATTAGTGTTCCCTGACAATTTGTGCCCAAAAGAAGGAAATATCACAGACCTTTGGATTTGCGTCGATATTGTTAGAAGATTTCTATCAGTTTTACCGAAGTTCAATTGGTGCTTATTAATTTTGTACAAACATCTATTATGTTGTCTTTTCTGCCTAAGCATTACAGTCACACTGTGAGGATGTTTGATTACTAAAGTGCAGAGGAAGTATTTAAATTACCTCTGGAAGCCATAAAGAAGTTATTATATTTTCAGTGGTAATAGAGATATACCATCCATGACTACCTGCAGGTAGAAAATAACTACAGAGCAATGTGTTCATGCTGTGCTGTTTGTTGCATCCTGGACAGGAAGATTGGACGGCCATTACAGTTACATGAGTACCATGAGTTTACATGTAAATGTATTTATTAAGTTGAAGCATGAGACCTCATCAAAAAGATACTTTTATCTCACTTTCATTGGAGGCCAACTTTGTGTAATTTAAGAAATTTATTTCACAGGTTCAGTAAAAATAAAGATTCTTTCTAGATTCTGTGCAGGACAGTAGCAACCATATTAAAGGAAAATGTTTGTTTCTTTTTAATTCATTCTTTATAAAGAGTATATCTGGTTTATATGTTTCATGTGGTTGATAACTCATTTACCCAAAGGTACTGATATAGCCCAGATAGTGACGTTGTTATTTTGGAGCAATAGAAACTCTCATCATGATGAGCATTTTGTTTTGTTTCCTGAAGCCTCCATAATTTATAGTCACTTATAACAGAATGAAAATCCCACTGCTGGATTTTCATATCAAACCACAGTCAGATATGTCACATTTAAAAGAGCCTTTGACTGGGATTAAAGAGACTTCCACCTTCTTATCAGTTTCTGTTTCAGAAGTGGTCGAGGTTTACCATAACTTTCCCTGCATTTGACAGTTTTGGGGATTGGCTACAAGATCAGCAGGTCTGGTTATACGTCAACTGAAACATCATCTAAGCACTTCTTTAACGATTTAAGAACTCTGTTTGAAGTCGGATTCTTTAAACTTTGAAAATGTGTCCTTCACTCTAAATTCTTTCAAGAAGATTTGAATGCATTTTGTACGAGACATTAAATCGGATCAAATCAGAACAAAAATGCCGGCATGGTGGTGAAGACAATGTGAGCCCCGGAGTAATGCATACTTAACACTGAATTAATATAAATCTGTTAACATTGGTCACACATTCAGAAAAAGTCAAAGAGCTATCCCTGCACGACCCCAGATTCTTGCACAGATCTTATTATATTGAAGAAGTCAGAGGGCATACTGGTTATTGGATATCACATACAGAAGACTCTTAACGATAAGAACACCTTCGGTGGTGCCTAACATGTCACTGTGCACTTTTACTGAGTGATTAATTACTGCATCAAACAGGAATTCTAATAAAATGTAGCTGGCAGAGAGAAAAGCTTTAGAAGTAGGAGCCATCCACACTCGATTCCACAGGGAGATTAATCAGCAGCGGTTCACATAGCGTCAGCATATTTTCCCCAACCTCTGTGGTGTCATTCATAAAAATGATCTGCTCATTTACTCTCACACCTGCCACCTCATCCCCTTCGGTACAGATCTCGATGTACAGAGGCTGCAACAACTGCATGCTCCCATTTTTATCACTGTGTTTATATACATGGATTTTTTAAAAGGCAAATGTAATATTTTTAGCCATTCTAGCGCCAAAGTCAGTCGGTCTGGGCGATCCATCACATTTTGAAATGACAACTGTTGGATGGATTGCGAATACATTTAATACATACATTCATGTTCCCCAATGGGTGAAGCATCTAGCACCAGCAGCTGGTCAAATGTTTCAGTAATTCAGTTCAATATCTTAATATCTACTAGATGGATTAGCACAAAAGTTTGTACATACATGCATGTTCCCTACAGGATGAATTGTATGATCACTTTGGTTATACCTGACTTTTCACATTTCACTCAAGCCCCTCAGAAGCCACAGTTGGTGGATGTGACCTGGTGCAGATTAACACATTTTTCAAAAGATATTCAAATTTGGTGAATGGATTTGTGCAAATTGAAGTGTCCCCAGTCAGTATTAATGCAAATTTCCAATAATTTGCAGGCAAGAACTAATGTGCTGTATCAAACATCTTCTCCATCAACAGCAGCGCTCACAGGCAAGGGCGTAGAATTTAGTAGGTACGAACATGTCCAGACCTATATTCAGCGACTACTGAATTGTCTGTAGCAATAATTTTGGTCCAAGAATATATATAATTATTGGGCTATTATAAATGATTATAAAATAAAACCACTGTGTCTAGTCAATGTATTTTGTTTACAAACAGTTAACAGCTGTTGTTCTCTATTAGGAGTCCAATGTGTTTTTTAAATTTTGAAAGATTATGTCCTCCCTTACACGCCTCATAGCAGTTTGGTCTGCTACCTATAGCTTTTTAAGAACCTCAGCAATTTCTACAAAGCAACTAGAGACAAATCTAGTGAGTTATTCAGACCATCAGGGGGAAAGTGAGAAATAGACAAAACTCTATTATATTGTTGGCTAATTTATTCCCCTGCATGCTGCTCAGAGTAATCTCAATCAGCAGCTCGCTCTCCCTCTCCTCTCGCACTGTGCACAGGCATGCAGGATTGAGAGTGAGTTACTATGGTTACAGGAACAGTCTGCGTCTATGTCACTTTGAAACTTTGTAGTAGGGGTGTGCCAATAAATTGATACAGCAATATATTGTTACACATTTTTCCATGATACTGTATCGATATTCCAGCCCATCATATCGATACATAAAATAAAAAATAGAGCTTTGACGGTTAGCTCAATGCTAAAATATAATGGGAATTTCCATTAACCTGCTAATGGACATTAGCATCGCGATCGCGAAAATATAATCTTAACATAAACTACACATTTTGTTTCACATGCTTAACATCCTGAGTGACATACTGTGCAAATACTTAAAGTACATATGTTTCCTGATCTCTGTTTGAAATAAAAAAGAGCTACTAACTTCACTGTCTTGATCTGCTACTCCACACAGACTAGCTACAGCAACTCCAAACGGTCAAAACCCAAACCCAACATTACTTGTGGCCTAAATATACAGCTATCACTAGGTGGAGAAAGGGCAGTACAATGCTGTGTCGCTGAACAATTAAGTATAATGTGGTGTACATATTAGACTTAGGTGGTACACAGCATTTTGTATTTTCAGCAAAAAAATCAGTAAATTCAGAGAATTTGCATTTTATGTGCCTTTTTATAAAGAAACGTTTTTTATGATAATTTTTCATAGTTGCTCTGTAGTTCTGTAGTTTTAATTTACAGACTGCAAAATGTGTGCTGCAGAATTGTGCTGTTTTCTAACAGTTTGGATTTGCAGCAAATGAATAGAGAACTTTTTCACCGGCATTTTGTATTCATAGACAGAAATTGTGATGTATCATTTTAGGATTGTCTAGCGATATATATCGATTATCGCAGAATTGCTCTATCGTGATATTATCGTTATCGTGAGCCATGTATTGTATATCGTATTGTATTGTGAGGTACCCTGCGATTCCCACCCCTACTTTGTAGTGACGAGATTATTCTTTCATCAGCCCCCACCCCCACAATCTGTCCTTGCTCACAGGGAGCAGATCGGACTATATATTAACTGTCATAGTTCAGAAAATCAACATATTGTCCTATCATTATTGTTATCATTCAGACCTGCACATTCAGACCACATTGCCTCTTAAAACACTGGGATATGCACTGTCTTAACAACATACATCCAAAGAATTTCTATAAAACCAGACTGATGTCTAATTCAGACCTGCATTTGGTCTTTAAATATTAGAGAGTGGCTCTTTGGTATGTTTGTTTTGAGATCTTTCGGGGGAGGGTCCAACAAAAATATAAATAAGGCTGGGAAGGATCTTGCTTTTTTTTATAAAGTGAAATTTAAGATTCAGCCCCTCTCCCCACCCCAATTATTTGGGCAATAAATTCACAGACATGCCACTGTGTCAGTGTTAGCCAGTGTTGGTGGGGATTTGCTCTGTAAAATTTGAACCTTGACCTCCAGAGTGTCTCTCAAGAGAGATCTGAGTGACACTGAAACACTGACATTCATTCAGCTTATTCAATTATGACTGCTTCCTTCGAAAGCGGGGATCTTTAATGAAATGCAAGCAGGGTGGTGATTGTAAATGCTCCCTCTGGGTGGCTCTCAGTACTTTGCCTGAGTCCTTTAGCATCTCAGTGGTATATACAGGACATTTAATACTACTCACTGTAATTGCCGTCTGTATCGGTGGAGGAAAATACAACACTAAGTTGATCAGGTTTCATGAAATGTCTGGCATCAAGTGATATCTATTGATGGTGTTAACTCTTGTGTAATTATGCTGAATTGGATGTTTTTCAGTAATGTAGAGTATTGAAAATAATAACACATTACAATAAACTAATAATATGTGTGTATTAATATGCATGCAGTATAACACACCTTTTAAAATACAATAAATCATTCCACTATGCAGAATACAGCTCTAAACTGCACTTAAATTTATCCTCCTTTAAAAGACCTCCACACTTCTGATATGTATGTGAGTCCCAGAAGGCAGGATTAAATGAATGTATTTGATATTGTGTCTACTGACAAAGAGTAGAATTTAGTTTGACAGAGAAGCATAAACGTACTGGTGCTTTCTTCAAGGTACTGGAGGTCATAAGCCTTTTGAGTGACGTTCACCAATATTTTTGTTGAGTAGTATTAACTCTGACAGAAGTGGCTTTCTTTCTGGGGAAACTACATATTTACAGTTTTTGAAATGCTTTTAGCAGCAAAAATCTGATTTTAATCAACACCTTTGTATCATCATGGCAGTAAAGGTTTCAGAGGCTGATTATTTCTATGTCTCGGCACATAAAAAAACAAACTATCTATCTGTGTGATTACATACCACCGGGGATAAGTATGGAAATATTTTCTTTTGTGTTTTGGGTGTTCTGACCCGTTAAGTTTGAGTTCAACCTGAGACTTTACTTTCAAGAATGCCATTCATTTGTCTTTTTAATAAGAATCTGAAATAAGAAGTTATATTTTGATGAAAGTCAACTTTTCTGACCCTTTATTTACCACTAGACCAGGGGGAATTTTTTAAAATTTTCTTCAGCCAAGAAGTTCTTTTTACAGGTCTGGTGAAATAGTTGTTCAGGAGTTAGTTATTATTTGCTGCGCTCAGGCCACCGGAGCATACAAGTACATACAAGTTTGAAATCAAACTAAATAAAAATGCTCCATTTCATTATAGACTTCAGGTCCAAAAGTCCTGTGAAAACCTTAGTTTTGGCTGGTGAGCTCTGTCAGAATTGATTTCCTGCCTGTTGTGTGAATGCTACAGTCTTTCCTCATACGTATGAATGCTCAAACCTACATGTTTCTCAAGCCCCTTAATAGACCCAATTTTAGCTTCAACTTATTATTATTTTACGCATTTTCCCTTGTTGCCATGGCGAAGCGCCGGGGGAAAAGGCGAAGAGCTGCTGATGGTTGTCTTGGATACGACAGTTTTCCCTTGTAAAGTAATGAGAGGAGCTGAACCTGTGGGAGCACAGGGTATTTTTAGGCCTGACGCCAGCCTGCATGTGTGGATTAAGACTCGTTTGGTTGCTGGTGCGTGTGTGCGTGTGTGTGTGTGCGTGTGTGTGTGTGTGTGTGTGTGTGTGTGTGTGTGTGAGCGAGCATGTTCACAGGCTTTAATGCAGCCTCACTGTGGGAACAGCTCAAGGCATTTTACACTTGGCATACAAACACCTGGGCCACCACTTGTGTCATGGCTCCAGGTCAAAATGTGCTGGAAGATTTTATCTGCTGTTTTATACATCTGCAATAAAACACTGGAAACAGATACTTCCCTCAACCACCACTGTGGATCCTTGCTGATAAAGAAATGTGTGATAAAATAATTTACAACATTGGCTTCATGTGAGGCTGTAGGCTTGCAAACCTAGCAAAATCCTTCAAGAGCAAGGGAAAAGTCTTTGAAGCAAATACGTCACAATCCTTAATGAATAGCAGAAGTATAGCAGAAAGATACCATCCAATCTCATTTTGAAAAAAAGAAGATATTGAAGCTGGTTTAAAGCTTATTCCTGTAATTTTCTAGAGGTATTTTAAGGCACCAAAGCTTTGACCTTTGCCCTCTTCAATGGTTATGTAAGACTTACAGGAATTTAAACTTAGTCTGTAGTTAGGCTAGAAAGGTTTATTTGGTAAGGAGCATTGAAAATGTTTAGAGATATAATTATAGATCACACACACAAAGCACACTAAGCACACCCGGCTGCCCTCTTGTTTTAATAGATCAACAGCGTTGCGATGATAGCAGGTCTGCAAATGTGATGTCATGGCAGCTGTGCTATTGAGCTGCTCTCTTCCTGCAATACAACAAGGAAGATAGAGATTTGTGTGATGTGTATGTGTGTGTGCGTGTGTGTGTGTGTGTGTGTGTGTGTGTGTGTATGAGTTGACTAATAGAGAGAGAGGGAAGATCAATCAGAGAGCAGAGACAGTTTACATACTAAAGATATCCATGTAGAGACAGACTAACCCACAACTTGCACAACTGCTGGGTCTTCTCCATCTGCAGCAAAAAGACAATTACCAATATCAGTTTTGACCTCATTTAAGAATCACCTATTACACATTGTTCAACTTCAAGATTAGTCTTAATGGTATAATTAAGGACACCTTTAATCCTTGAATCCTTTAGGGATTTCTTACTGGTTGCAACTAGACATTTTGAGCAAGAAAATGCCACAGCACCATTATCATATCCTGGCCAATTATTCCCCATCAGTACTATTAAATAAGAAGCAGGGAGACTTGCAGAGTGAGCGAGCAGAGAACATCCCCCAACCCCCAAGCCTCCTTCCTGTCAAACCGCCCCCCCCCCCCCCCCCCCCCCCCCCCC
>NC_060163.1:10429173-10638296 GCF_021292245.1 Micropterus dolomieu | reverse complement strand
CCCCCAAGCCTCCTTCCTGTCAAACCGCCCCCCCCCCCCAACCCCCCCACGTGACAGCCCGGCTCTAGCATGGCCATGCTCTGCTGCGATCAGCTTTGACTTCTTAGCGGCCGTGTGGTCTCTGCATACTTTTAACAAGCTCTGTCATTTCGCAGTGCAAACACGGGATGCCACGGATAAGCCTGGGGGGACTGGTATGCGGTATTAAGGACCTGATCCGCATTGATCAGATTTCTGCAAAAGCACTTGGTACTTCAGCATGAAAATGTGCTTCAATGTCGCACCGGTACAAGCAATTACAGCTGTTAATCAAGTAAACATGTTGTCCCCACCAATAATGCAAGAGGCACTCCTTGGCCTAAATATTTTTTATGTATAGACGTTCGATACTCACACATAACCTCCCCAAAAAAGAAAAAATCAATGTACAGCCACAAATACGTACACAAATTTGTCCCGTCCTGGTCTCTCTACAACTGGATCAAGTCAACAAAGAAATGAAACCATAGCTTAAAGATTATGTGGACAATTACTAACCTAAAAAACATAATAAAGTCACTTACATTCAACCAAAATTCATACACAGAGAGAAAGGCACTTAAAATATGTGACATCTCATTCTCTGAGTCAGTTCATGTGGTACTATTCCAAATATGATATGACATGTCCGTGGGTTAGGAGAAATAGATTTATTACATAAGGCAAAGAGAGGGAGTTAAATATAGATGATCAGAAACCATGGACAGGATCAAAACATATGGCTGAATAAACTGGGTTATTGCAAGGATTAATGGGTGATGGATAATATATTTATGGAAGGATACATTTAATCTTACCTGTCATGAAAGTAATGAGGTCATATTCAGGTATGAAAAGAAGTAATACAGGTGTCCCAGATCTCTTCCAGAATTTCAGCCCGAATGCATTCCCAGCCTTACCTCATTTTGGTGGATCAAACGTTTTGGGTTATAGTTGAAATATGCCCTTCTCCATTGGGTGGACATTTAATAGTTTGAATGATGAATCTTTAACTGGTGCTCTGGGACGTGTTGATTAAATGCTCAGACACAAAACTGCAAATGTCTGAACAAATAGGATTTAGGAATATTGCACACGGAATCAAATTAATAAAATGACATACCACTGGTCTTGAAGACATCTTCATATTTGTGTTCTTTGACAGCTGAGAGGCACGGAAAGAAATAAATGAGTCATAAAAATGTTTTCTTGATGACATATGTCACCTGGTAAGCCAGTTTAGAAATATTAGCTGCTCAGAAGTAAAAGAGAAATGTGATGCCATCTAAAGGAAGAGATAAATTTATTAAGTTTCTTAAATAAATAATGTTGGAAGGCAGACATAAAGCATTTATAATGTAGCAGTCTTTTCCAACATCGATGATAGTGCCCATTTGCCCAGTTCATGTAATTTGTTCAATGCTGTGTGTGCACTGTGTGTAGATGCTCCATCACTCCAAATCTGATTATTGATGATGAGATAGGATGTTGATGCACGATCACATTCACACACAGTGACCCCGTGGTCACATTGCTGGTTTTTGGCCACAGCAGCACTGGTTCCAGCATGGAGAGCTATTGTCATGGCAACCAGGAATTAGCATCCTTGGATACCACAGCCTCGCCCTAATCAGCTGCGCTCTTTTCTTCCTCACCATTGTTCTTATTTGATCTCCCTCTTCCCTTCTCTCTCTCTCTCTCTCTCTCTCTCCTCCTTCCCTCTCCCTCTGACCCCCCACCTCATGTTTCTACTCAGCCAGAGCTTTCCTGCCTTACACTCCTCTCACCAACCCTCTTCTATTTTCCTCTTTTTCTCATCGCCCTCATGACTATTGATTGCCTATTCCCTGGTCCCCACACACCCTCCTTAACACCTAACTACTATGTGTATTTATTTTACCATTTCCACAGCACCTCTTGATATTCCAGTTTTGAACCTCAGGACCACAGATACTTAGTCTTCCAGTCTACTGTCTGTGATGCTTGTTGCTTTTTCTTGCTGCCCGATAATTTAGAATCAATAGAGATCCTCACTAAGCTAATGTTAGCTGGCCTGCCCACTCACTCACCTGCTCACTCAATCTTTCCAACTATTGCTAATAGTATTCCCCAACGGAAATGGTGGCTAAAATGATTTGGGTGTTACCAGAGCAACCTGCTACTGTATTTATAGGTATTAACAAAGTTAGATACGAGTTGTCGTGTGCAGGAGCTTGTTAAGACAAATTAGGAAGGAGCTGTGCACATACCTAAGTCTGTTGACTGTGATTATGACAGAAAAGGATTTGTTTTCTTTGTCATGGCTGGATTTAGACTTCACCTGATCCCTGCGTGTTAAAGGGCCTCAATCTAACAACACAGTTTATAGCTAGACTAAACTATTTTTTAAAAAGATAATAAAAACAAGTCGCAAAATATTTAAAACTTTGACTTTTGATCCGTGTGAAATATCTGCTGTTTATAGAACTTTTATAATGAGTTTCTACCCTCCTTCCCTAGTTTCAACCTTAATTCTGCCTATCTGGTCTGACAACCAAGGGATTTTGCATTCATATTCACAATCAATACCTCATTAGGGGTTTTCAATGCAACACCTTCTAACTCTTTACACTCTCTTTCATTGCAGTTCATCTAACAAGTTTTGGAGGAAACTGGGAGGAACCAATTTTTAAAATGCCTGTGGCAACATCCAGCTCTGACTCCGGTAAGTGGCTTGGTCTCGCAATGACAAGGGCATCTCTGTATGTGTTTGTTTTTGTGTGTCAATGAGAGAGAGAGAGATACTGAGAAAGAGAAAAGGGAGGAGATACTGAACGGTTTGTGGTTATTCCAGCACTCAGGACATGTATCTCATCTCCCAAGATCTAATGTGACTTAATGAGCTGGCTAATGGAGTGCTAAAACTCCAGCCTTAGATCAGTCATGCCTCAAAGGATTTGCTGTTATACCCTTCTCAGCCCTCCGCTCAAGCCCACATGCACATCAGATCTGCACTAGTTGCCTGCACTAATGCACACAAATAAATATTCACATTTTTATCCTGAGGCATTAAATGAGTTTTTTGTTATGGATTGATAACTGAGCAATGTTGACTGAAAAAGTAGTGTGAAACTCAGAGGGTTAAGTGATTTGCATTCACAATTTGAGGGTCTTGAAAGGGTCACAGTTACTTTGACAATTCAGATTTCAACTTTGTTTGAAATATGTGGATGTTTATTTGAGGAAGGCTGTTTGTTTATGTGGCTATTTTTGCCTTAAATAACAACAAAAACACCCTTGTGCAAAGGTTTCCACAGAATTGCTGGCTCACATTAATGGTCTCTTTTGTTGGCATTGTATAACCGTGAATTTTCAGATTTATACCTTGGCATTGATATCCAAGCTGAAAATGTAGTACTGTGACAGCAGTATAATTGTATTTCCTAGTTTGAGCACCAAGAAAGGTGCCCATGCCATGCTTACATGCATTTCCTCCTCACTCAGTGCTGAGGGCACTTGATCCAGACACATAAAAGATTGAAAAGTCATGTTTGGATGTCTGGGAAAGTAAGAGTGTCAGTATATTGGTTAACAGAGGACCAAATCTAGAACTCAAAGCTTTAAAGTATTTTCGCGTGTGGTAGTAAATTGCAACAGTCAGCTGCCGGACAGAGGGAGAAAAGCAGTTCTACAGAGAGTTAAAATGTGTGTGGAGTTTCTTTTTTGTAATGGGCTGTCAGTCAGTCTTGATTTGTACACTGTTCGAGGGCTGAGTCTGGGTGACTGGCATTTTTAGTAACACACAGTAAATTGTTTCTCCAAGCCAATTCATGTCTTTTTCTAAATTTAAAAAGTTGCTATTTTTGTGTCGGCTTGGAGAAGGGTTAGAGAAGGGTCAGTTTTGATTTTAAACAAGAAGATATTTTTCTACTCCTGTCAGTGAAGCAACTCTGATATGCGTTTCGTCGATTCATGAGCAGAAAGCACAAATACACATCTCCCAGTAGGTGCTCTTCATTTCCAGTGCATCTGCAAGGCCGGCTGTGTTTGTATCTGTCTATGTGATGTCAGTAATGGAGGGTCGTCTCTCATATATGTGTCAGCTCCCTGTGAACCGCCTCCTTTACCGATTCTCCTTCCTACAAGCCAACCTTCTGCTGCTTTTTCCCCCATTTAACCCCCATAGGGAAGCCTGGAAGGAAAGCTGTCCTGTCTCATTTTTCCCCTCCTTCTAGAGAAAGCATCATACTTCCCTCCCTCTTTCTTTCTTCCCTACACCCCCCCACCCACCCCTTCCTATGCTCATGCACACAACCCTCCCTCGTCTCCATTCATTCATGCAGGAGGAGAAGACGCTCAGCCAGGCATAGCTTATACACATTCACGTCAAGAGCAGGTGAAGAGGGAGGGAAGAGCAAGGAGCTGTTTTAGCAGAACGAGTAGAGAATAAGGGACAGAGAGGAAAAGAGAGAGGGAGAGGGAGGGAGATCTCTCAGTCTGCCTCAGATACAGTATTGGGTGTGTTACTGTGAGTGTGTGCACTGTAGAGAGGTGTTGTTCACCATGGCTGGCAGCGTGTTTGGAAGGCTCTCCCTTGAGGAGGGGGACTCAGCGAACTCTCTGGAGGGCCTGGAAATCAAGCTGGGGGGAGAAGGTAAGTACACAAGTCCCTACCTGCTGGGTATGTGAGGGATGCAGGATGGTTTATAAAACAGATGAGTTCCTCCAGCTATGTTTTGTCACAGGTTAGGAAAGATATACTGGACATAAAGTGTGGGGAAGCTGAGATCTAAGGTTGAATCGCTGTTAAAATGCAACTAAGCAGGCAACAGTATGCTTATGTACACGCTGAGGGCACTTGAGGGCTAGTTGGTGTTTGAAATTCACAGTGCACCTGCTCCTGATGTGCTGGTTCAAACCTCCAGTGTGTGATGAAGATGAGTAGAGGCAGATTAGGACCCAGGGCAGCATGTGATGTACAGGAATCCGAGGCAGCAGGCTACAAAGACAGGAAGCAGGACGTAAAAAGACAGCAAGGTGCAGTGGAAGCCACATTTGTGCCACATTTTCTTTTATTTAGTTTACAATGAGACACCTCATTGTAAATGGAGAGCAGTAGAGAGTGAGAGACAATGAATGCACTTTGAGATAAAGAAAGCAAAAAGATAAGAAGTTATTACAAGTGGAACAGCCAGTTTAAAAGCAATTATGTATTTGTCTTTTGATGATAATGGACAGATAAGGTTTGCGTAAACAGCATGGAGCGGAAAGTATCATACATCCTTTTCATTATTAATGGAGTTCATTTATATTACATGGGGTTACATACTATACAGTAATATTTTCTGAGTTTGTGTCCATATCTACAGTATTTATGTTCTACTACCTCTTTACATATTTGAAGTCATGTTGAATTAGTCTATGTTCAGCGTCATTACATCATTGCCAAGTCTCCTGCATGTCATACAGTATACTGTGTTGCAAGATATCCTCTGCTCTGTGATGTAGCTTAACAAGACAGCAGTGACAGCCATAATGAATCACATTTTCTGTCAAAGCATTCACATCCTGTCTATCAGTTCAGAGTGCATGTGTGTGCTTGTGTGTGTGTGTGAGAGAGAGAGAGACAGAGAGAAGGAGAGCGAGAGAGACCTGCTGTGCATTGTACATTCATGGCAAGTAGGTAGGGGGTCATTCATATGCAACAGTGTTCTGATCAGAGACAGCACGCTTGAAAGTGTCAGACTCGCAACCTTCAAATAACTTGGTGGCTCTCTCACTTTCACCCCACTTCTCTCCACACACACACACACACACACACACACACACACACACTACACACTTACGCTATATATTAAACAGACTCTGTTCCCACCAAACTCTAATGAAGCAGTGTTCAAACACAGATGATGGATCATTGAATGCAGCGTGTTGGTAGGATTAGGCTGTCAGAGATAATTGCGGGGTTTCAAGAGAACGGGACAATTTAATTCTGTTCTGGCTGAGGGTATTCGATAATGTGGTGACACTGGCAATTATTTCATCCGTATCACACCCTGACGATCTGTTTGCTCTTTCATTAACTGCTGCAGGGGAAACAGATGTACAGTCAAAGTCAAAATGTTTGCATCCTGACGGCAAGTTCAGTGGAAGAACTTGTTCGTGCTAGTTTCCCCCAGAACTTCACATGAAGTCAGCCCCGACTCTCTGTGGCCGTGGGGTGAGGTGCAATGGGAGCTGCTGTCCGTTTGCAAAATGTCAACAAATATCACAAGTGGTGATCTTCAGCCAGCTAATAAGGCGATCCAGCCTGCGCCCATATCATGCCAGCTTGGAACCAGCATCACCATGGCGATGTGGTGACTTAAATGGCAGGTTTAAAGACCCTTGTGCTGCTGATTGGTTAACCAAGAGACAGGACGATGTTACAGTGTTTCCATTGAAAATGTTGCCTTTCATGGGACAACTCATGCACACTGTTGCAATGGTTAGAACAGTTACACTTCTGCAAAGTCAAACAGAATGTAATTTGTTATAGAAAATCTTATTAACTCAACCAAATAATAAAATAACAAGGATGTATTACTAACACTATTGACCTGACAACATTATCTTGCCATATAGTGGGCTATGCTGCCCTTTTAAAAAGAATACTAATAACATCTACAGTTTATTTAAAAAAAACGAGTTTTCTGTTTGTGTGTTTTTGCTGAACTTTCTATTGCTAAAGATAATATCAAGGAAAATATGCAGTGTACAGGATTTCTGGTTAGAGGCACTGAACATCCACAGTACACCCACATCCACAGTACAGGCAATTTCAATTATTTTGTCTGATAAGAGGTCCTCTGAGGACTGTGTGGGCATGTATATCAGGTAGTTGATTGACTCTCACACTCCAGTTAGCTGTATTGAACCTATTAGGGTGGGAAAATTACCTTAATCATTTTTATGCTGTGTTCACATGAGATTGTTTAGACTGTAATATGAGCAACTGAGTTGGAAGTTTATGTCAGCCGCTGATTAGCGCAAAGAGTTCCTCATGTAATTCCCAGCATAGCTCCACCCAGCTTCAACCTGAGCAGAGGACTACACAGCCTCCAAGAGAAAACACCTGTGGTGATGTGCAGGACTTTACTTTCCCATACATAATGTTGACGTAGTCTCCCAATGCTAAAAATTGACATCAAGACCTTAAGTCCTGCCGCATCAAGGTATCTAGGTAGTTTATTTATCATTATACAACACAAGGTTGTATAACAAAAGGAACGTTTTTAGTAGCTTCATGCTACACACAACTTCGCAGATAATTAAATGTATATTAGAATATGGTAACATTATTAGAATATGGTAACAACAAAGTTAAAGCTGCAAGCAGCAATGGACGGGACCTCGCACCCTGACACATGTCGGTGCGTGCCACGGCTGCAGCTCGGCCACTGTGGCTCTGAATTATCATGTGCTGAAGAGAACACCCGCTAATTATACATTATGTATTAAATATGTGAATGCCTCATCGATATAAACACATAGTCCGTCTCCTCGTGTCTTAACGGAGTCTTGCTCCGTTAAGTCAGCTCGGAGCATGGTCCATCTGGCGAGTGCTTGATTCGGGATGTTGATGGAGCAGGTCTCTGTAATGAAGCGGCACAACAGTCTCTGATTTCCCTGTTGCTTGGCCTTTCTGAGTCCCATTTTGTCCAGACCGGACCGTATCCAGAAGTAGCCTTAAGTCCAATGGGGCCAGCATGGCTCCTATCTCGGCTGTCTTTCCTCTCCTCTGGGGCGATCACCGCACCCGCCATGGTGCCTGATCCGGTTGATCTGACTGGGTGGATTGTTTTCCCAAGGTCTGTTGCTCTTTAATCCAAACATCGGCTTCCTTATCCGATGACTGTATTCTGTCATAGGTGATAAGTATAATATGTTTTTCAATGTAGCAGAGTTTGAAGAAACTGCAGGCCGCAGCATCTGCATGCGCAGCCGTTGCCATAGTCAACATCTCCTGATTCAGTAAGTTAGAACAGCTTTGGCTTAGCCTGTTAAATCAAAATCCAACAGAAATCATTCACTGATGTTGCAGCAATAAAGCAGAAAAAAATAACAGATTAAATCAAAAGTGTAGCATTTTGAAGTTTGAAGGCGCTACCAGCTGCTGCATCTACATTCACTACCATTGCCATATCAAGTCTCTGTATATTGAATTTGGTAAGGTATTCAAATAATGCAATTTTCTGTTGTCTATAATACCAGATGAGGAGAACTATTCATTTGAGGGCGAGCCTGTTAAAGTTGCACACACACACACGCACACACACACACACACACACACACACACACACACACACATACACACACACACACACACACACACACACACACATATTGACCACACATGCACACAATGGATGTGCCCACACATGCTTCACACAACGTCCTCTGAACTTGTCATGAGCTTGTCTTTTCAGTGACTCATTATCATGAGTTTAGCATGAACACACTAGAGCAGCGTTCATGTTTTAGCTGTAGTAGCTGTATTCTTTGTGCTCAGTGTTGCTGCCTGAATTGGAGGAGAAAATACTTCAGATTGATTGCACTCTGCAAGGGCACCAAGATGGAAAACATCAAGCACATACCATAAGGACAAATGAATCATGTACTTCAGTCATAAATGATTAATCGGTTCTGGCACACACAATGGAAGATACTTCAATCCAATATAATTCTCCACCACTGCCTTAGACATTCGCTACCTGGGGGATTGATAGTAATTATATTTTGCTGAAGAGCAGGGAGCAGAATCAAATCTAAGAGCAAACTTTGCTCTTGTGACTTTGGCAATTTGAAATAATTTTGATGTGATCTACAACATGCACTTTTCTGTCATTTTAATAGAGGGACAGAGAAATAAGGCTGCAGTAACTTCCAACAGTGTGTGCAGGAAATAATAAGAATATCAGTGAGACTGCTCAGAAATCTGCCTGTGTTTTCAAAGGACAAAGCAGGTGTTATTACTGTGGAGTCACTCTGCACTCTGAAAAGCTTAACATTGACCTTATCCATTGAAAGTACGCTGATTAATCACCACCAGGTCTTTGCTGCAACTGACTTTCAATGTCCCTTTCAGTATAATTCTGGCTATACAATGAATTTTAAAACCCTTTTCCATACTGAAATATGTTTTGAATTAAAAACACGATAACACAGATGAGGTACTAGTGAATATATTGTACCTCATGGTTTATAAATCTCATTTTGATTTTTTTTCTAACATTGTTTCAATGAAACTGATGCTGCTTTGGTATATTGCCACCGGCTTGTTCCTTTAGATCTTCATGTCTTGTCCCTTTGTTTTTCACCACAAGCATGCCAGTCGTGCTTTGCTCATCTAGTTGTTCAAACTTTCAGAATTTGTCGAATAATTTAAAATATGGATGTGGATAGAAATAAAATTACTTTCTGATATAAAATGTAAGGGTTTTGGAATCTGTGCAGTAGATGGGTTCATCCGGTAGCTGTGGACGGGCTTCAGTGGCTGCAACATATTCCTTAGAGGGGAATTGCGCCCGTCAAAATCACATCCAAAAAATTTCCTTCTTTTTGCCACAGACAGGTTCAGTCTGTTACATCAGGTGTCTAACTACATCATGGAAAGGATCCCTACCAGTGACTCACGTTGACCCCATTGTTTTTAACAAGAAATAGAAGTCTTGCTCAAGGACAATTCTCGCTCTGAAATCTCACGAGAGGCGAGTTTTTGCATGAAGACGATGGTAGAAACATGAGTCAGAGATGTAGAGAAGAGCTTGTTGTGTTAGCAACAACTCGCCTCTCACAAGGTTTCAGAGCGAGAATTGTCCTTGAGTGAGACTTCTGACTTCTTGAGTTCTGTTTCTGGTTAAAAACAAGGGGTGTCAGTCATAGGGAATATTTCCATGAGATTGTCAGACACCTGGTGTAACAGTCTGAACCTGTCTGCAGCAAAAAGAAGCACTTTTTGTGGACATGATTTTGATGGCTGCAATTGCCCCCAAGGAATATGTTGCAGTCACTGAAGCCAGTCCGTGGCTGCCGAATGAAGCCATCTACTGCATGGGTTCCAATACTTTTTTTTACCTACTTGTCATTTCAAACTAAATCTGTGAAAATAGGTCCCATTTGTATTGGTATTAATATTTGGTAGGATAAGATGCAATCACTAAAACTTTCATTAAGGTTAGGTGTCAAAGTAAGGATTTGGTCCTGACTGACTTTGGCCTTTAGCTCAAGCCACAAAGAGATTTTCCAGAGTTACTGTACACATCAATCAAAGCGTCCACACATTGCCTGAACTGCATATTTATTATGTAAGAACAGATTATCATAAAGACATGAGACAAACACACACAGAACATATACAGTAGGCTGCTACAGGGAAGGAGTCATCGACTATCAATTACAACCCCTTTCTTTGTGGGAATCAAAACACTTGTTATGTATTACATATTACAAAGCATGTAATATGCAAGTACTTTACACTTGAGAATATTTATATTAAAGCAGCTAGAACCAATACTTGTATCAATGTATCAAATGACAATGTGAAAACAATGTGAAAGGGGTCACTCATGGTGATGAAAGTAGCGCATCTGCAATTCCCCTCTGCTTTACAGAGCTACATAGTGAGTCTCAGCTCACTGTTTAGCTATCCGGCCCACAACTTTACTTTTCTGATTCAGTCTCACTGCTCTCACAGTGTTGCAACTGTTTTCAGGATAAAGACCCATCACCTACTCAGCAAAATAGCAGAGAGACACAGTTAGCAACTAGCTGATAAAGAGCCAGCAATTTCCCTCTGGTTGGTGGAAGCTTATGGTCTGCTGATATTCTTTTGGGTGGAGCATTTACACTTGCGACAGTTTGTTTATCTTAAGAAATTTCAGCAGACCAGACAGTTTTTATTGCTGGACAAAGGGTGTAGAAAGAGTCAGCTGTACTCCTGTACACTGTTTAAGACCCCATGAGGATTCAGCAAGGCAAAACACCAACACAGCCGCATCTTCCACATCTCTTTGTCCATGTTGCACCTTCCCACAGCTCCCCTCTCCATCACTCCGTTTCCCTAACCGCCGCTCCATAGCAACAGAACAACCTTCAGTAAGTGCTGGCTAAGAGGTTCATGTTCCCCTGCTGTGCTCCAACCACAAACAACAACAGCCCAGATTGTTTAGCTGCCTCCATGACATTCAGTTTAATTAAAGCACTTCTTGGAGGTGAAGTCACAAGAGACAAAAGCACCTTTAATTTGGGTTCCTTGTGATTACATGTCCTCTGCTGTCACTGTGGAGAGGAAGCTGTTGATAAGAATCGGTGCAGGAGGCCATCACAGCGTGTTATTATTGTATTTTTTTTATCAGCTGAATGACACATTGCTGGCAAAGTAGCATTTTACCTAAGCTCTATTAAAACTAATTGAATCATTACCACGTTTGTTGGCCTCTTCGCTTTTGAACACACCATCTCAGTCTCTTGGGAGCTTTAGATTTTTGTGTTCATTATGTATCTGCTCTACTGGGGCTCCTCTTTCTGGACTTTCCCCCTTAAATCTGGTGACAAGCAGTGGCAAAGTACTATACAAACAAACATGAAAAGAGCTTTAAATTTTACAGCATTTCCCTAGAAGAGTAGGATCTGTAGAGCACATGACATACTGGCTCAGTCCAGCTGCACACCTGAGACCCTTTTTATGCTCTTAAGCCCTCACCTGCTAAATGGAGTTCTCTAATGGTATTGAGTTGCAGTGTGTAGTATAGGGAATTTAGACTCACTCAAGCAAAAAATTACCTACCCCTTTAAAGGCTCAGAGGATGAAAAGAAACCTGAGTATTTTATCACGGAAATGTCTACATGCAACTTTGAAGCTCAAATAAGACATGAGCAGAAGAAGAAAGATCAATACAGTTAGTGGTAAAAGAAAAAAGCAGTTTGGTCCTGGCTGTGCAGATTTATTTGAAGTTTATGCAGGTTTATGCAAGGAAGGATGGCTTTGACAGCAGCGTTATACGAGATGAAATACTCCACCTGAATGCTAAAGAGAAAATTGTTTTCGAAAGAAAGTTGCAGTTCGGAAAATAAATGCTGTATCTTAGCCTGATATTCAGACCTCTTCCTTTGTGAACTTTTGACCTGCATGGCCAATCTTCTGTTGTCTTTGCTTTGACGCTTGCCAGTGACGATGAGAGAAGCAACCCCATTCATCCCCTCATTGCTTCCAGTTTCCATGTTTTGTTGAGAGAAGGAGGACAAGTTGGATTTTTAATGATCTCTATTAATAATATAGAACGACAGCATGCTCAGCACTGGAAAATGGCTATTTTTCGGCAGTCCTTTCACACCTTGTCATGATTCCTCTGTGACTTCCAAGCAATGATAATATCACAGAACATCTAAACACAAGTCAAACCCATTCCCCTTTCGTGAAGTTTTTGTATAATATCTTTAATGCACTTGGAGAGGCAGCTGTCAATTTTATCAGGATTGTTGGTTCCAACTAGGACTGGAGTGGAAGGGGAAAGGAGAAAATTATTATTGACATATGTAAATATATTAAGACAGCATGGGCGTGTGAGAGAAAGTTAAGGAAGAATCCACAAAAGGAACACAAACAGTGGAAAGTAGTGAAACAATGAGAAAAAGAAAAAACAACTGCACACAGGTGGGCGAAGCCGAGATGAGCTAACATCGGGAAAAGTGCCGATGTGGCAACAACACCGGCGTACAGTTGCGGTGATTAAAGAGAATTATGCACGACCTGTAAGCCGAGCCTGCTGGTCTGATATTCTGTGCCAGAGGCGAATCTGGCAACTCTCCTGCTGGAGCAGAGCTGCTCTTCAAGGGTAAATAGAAGAAAAACAAGACTTCACTGCGGAAGACTTGTGTAATTATTTATTTAATTTACTTATCAAATTATTCAGAGAGAGGGCGGATGGGCTGTGTAATCATCGAGGTCGTCTTCCTCTGGCCTTCTTGTCTTATGGCTTTCTGTCTATTTTTTCTGAGTGAAAGCAACGCCCAGTATAATTTCTTGTCTTTGTGACTGTTTGTATATGGATATACAGTTAAGTGTGCACATAAAAATATGTCCAAAGCACCACAGAATATATCTAAATTGCTTTCAGCTCATTCTCAAAATATCTATTACCTCATCCCTCCTCTTTAGGCACAAAAAAATAGCTCCCACTGCGCTCTACTGAGCAACAGAAACATAAATCATTTGCCAGCTTCTTGACAGACCTGAACTGCACACAGAAACACACACCTTGTGTTGTGTGTTAACCATGGCTGCTACTGAAACTTACAGTCTATATTGTTCAAAAGTAGCCTACAGCATCAATGGACACATTTGTATCCCACTAGCCTGTTTTCACTCTTTTCTATATAGGATCAACTTGAAACATTGAGTTTGGTGATAAAAAGGGATAATTGTTAAGGGAATTAGAGAACATTTTCAGTTAGAGGCAAAAGTGTTTTCATTTTGTTGAGTCATTTTGTTTTATTTTATTGTCAAGGGAGCAGCTTCGGGCTGCAGATTATTGAAACCACTGAATAGAGTAATGGAGTTCTGGGTTAGGGAGACTCATTCATGATCCTAAATAGTCACAGGTGAAATGTGAATTCTTCCATGAAGTGATATTCTGTGGGTTATTGAAAACAGTTTGTTATATTTATTGGGTTTTAGCCATGCTAGTGCCATGGCTTGATTGATAGCAATGTCGATTCAGCACTTTGGTTCCAGACTGAAATATCTCAGGAACTGTTGGGTGGATTGCCATGAGATTCTGTCCAGACCATTTACTGTATGTTACAGTACAGTTCATGGTCCAGAAGATAAATCCTACTGACTTTGCATTTGCGTTGAGTTTTCCTCGACCTCAATGTTGACATTTTTGGATTTTATTCATGTCTTACAACTCTTGGATGGATTGCCAAATTTGGTTCAGACGTTTATGCTCAGGATGAATTTTAATCTCTTTGATTCCTCAACTCTTCCTGTTGCACCATCAGGACACATTTTCCTAATAGCTATAAAACTAATATTTTTCCTAAAATTCAGCTGCTTTTGTGTTTAGTACTAATTAGCAATTGTTAGCATGCCAATACACTAAATCAAGATGGTGAAGTACTTAAACATTATACCTGCCAAACTTCAGCATGGGATTATTGTCTTGGGAACATGTTTCCATGCTGGTTTTAGCATTTAGCTCAAAGCGCTAAGAATAGCCTCAAGCCAAGCTGTAGACTCTTATTTATTGGCACTGTGCGATTGGTCACTTTAAATGCATTGCTATCTGTAGCAAGATACCCTGACCCAGCCGGTGATTCAAATTAAATATGCTAGCATGCTAGCTCGCTCCTATAACTCAGCTCAATAGGAACAAGAAAGAAATACATTTCATATTGGAACATACTTTGTACAAATAGTTACTATAGGCTAAATGTTGCATAGTGTAGTGTGAGTGGTATTGTATGCAAATCCACAGTTCATGGCGTCAGAGTTCTGTTATAAGGTGTATCGTATCATTGATCCATTATATAAAACTATACTTAATATACACAGATTGTAATATTTTGGCCACTAGTATACAGTAGATGATATCAGTGTACTTCATACCACTAACAGCAAACAATACAAGGTGGATGAACTGCAACTGTGAACATTCCTGCCAATTACAAAAAGCTTTTTAGGGATTTAATACTTTTCATGAGCTGCTATACTACCATATTTTCACCTGTGAGTAGCTTCTCTGTTTTTGTTGAGTATTGCATTGTGGGACAGTATTATTTTATCCTGCATACTGGGTATCCTAATTATACTTCATCCTGTCATTTACCTTTATGAAGGTGCTACATGTTTAAAACATGGTAAGAATCATAACATTGAAAGCACCGTCTTCTAATACAAAACTAATTAGAAGGCCTCTAATTGGACTAATCACCTCTTAATGCTCTGTTGTGCCCTTATTAGGAGAAGAGACTTATGAAGTATGTTGTTCAGGATCTGTGGTGGACCACCAATCTGCCTGCTTTGTTAAAATTAAAAGCCAGCGTTGTATTTTTAGCTTTGGAAACAAAGTCCTCTGTGTCTGTTGGGTATATTACTGCAGACAAATGTTCCCTTTGAATAAAAATGCCCACTCTTCTGACACTCATGTCTGCTGTGATTAATGCCTGCTGGGAGGTGATGTCAGTGTGTGGTACCTTTTAATGTGTCATAGTCAAAGTCAGTGGAGATGCTTTGAAGCTAGACTGAACCTTCCCTGACCTTCATCAAATTGTTGACGTCACGTTGCATCTGCTGATTGGTTGGTCGTCTCATTGAGCGATGTCTGTGGTTTAGCAGTTTGATTTTACATCTTTGAGATAAGACTGCGTACGTGTGTGTGCATGTATTTCCTTTTATGGGCTTATCTTTCAGTGCACCATGAACCAGAAAAAATATATTTTAAAAATGCACCATTTATGCCATATGAAAATCTAGTCTTTTCCTGCCTGTACTGTAGTTTGGTGAAGGCATACAAACCGATCATATGTGAAGTGCAAACTGGTAAAAATGTTCATTCTATCAGCAACTTTGTTAATGTTAAACTGCTGTATGTGTGTTTGTGTTTGTGTGTGTGTGTGTGTGTGTGTGTGAACATGTGCTTAGGAGGGAGAGGGAGGAAGTTGGGAGTTGTGGGAGAAAGATACTGTTGCTTCTGACAGACTTAAGAGAAGGGTGACTGACAGAGGTGAAATTGCTTGGGAAAGGATGCGAGGCACCTCCCACCTCCCACCTCCCTCCCGCTCACTTTTGCTCCAGCCTCCTCTTGCTCAGCCATGTAGTGGGAACTACTGTAAATGTGCTCTCTCACTCTCTCTCTCTGTCTCACTCTTTCTTCAGTCTATTTCCCTTGGGTAACTGCAGAATATGGAAGAGAGTGGAGTGAGATGAACCCTTTTCTTTCTCGTCTGTTTTTTTCTCTGTGTGTTTGTAGCGATGCATCAGGCCCTGGACACCCTGAGTGACAGCACAAGCTCCACAACTGCCAATGACCTGGACCTCATCTTCCTCAAAGGCATCATGGAAAGCCCAGTGGTGAGAACAACTTTATAGTGTACACTATTAGATGTATGATGAAATATGTGTATGTGTGTTTGACATTCAATAGAGGACAGTCAGAACTTTTAATTAGAATGTGTCTAGGGATGGACAGACTAATGGATAAGTCATTGTGAAAGGACTTCAAATTTAATGTACCTAAATCACACAGGCTAGTTATATGAAGTTGGATGCTAGTTAGTGTCTGCTGCAAAATTGTATGCGCGCAACTTTACATTTTGTAGTTGCAGTCTTGCATTTTGCACGTTTGCCTTAACATTTATATTTGATTTCAATTTCATTTTTTTTATGTGCCATTTCCTGCATTAACACATTATTATGTTGTCACAGAGATTTGCATGCGGTTATTAAAATTATATTGCAAAATGGAAACTTTATATTCACACCCATTATTACATTTAAAATTCAAATTTGAGCTTGCAATAATTATCTTAAATAGACAGCTTAAATTCATCAAGTTCGATCACATTACCATGTTAATGGTCTTGCTTCATTGTTTTCTCATAAGTTGGAAATGCAAATTAAAGAGAAATCTGGTATTTTAATTTCACTCAGTGTCACGCTGCACTGTGCAATAAAATTCAGACAAAAACCCAAATGCAGAGTGAAATAGCGACTCATCTCTGTGCTGCTTAGTCTGGCATATGTTTTACCTGGTAATGGTGATTTAAAGGCTTTGAGTCATTTCATAACTTTTCTCAGTGGTTTGGTGTGTCTGAAACAGGATGTTGGGATAGATGCTAATATCTTTGAGGGTTTTTGATTTTTAAGTTTAAACTTAGGGGGGACGAAGGAGGCAAAATGGTTGCCATTAAAGATTGCTTACCCCCTCATTGCTTCTAGTTACAGAGAAGGTGGACAAGATAGATGAGGATGGACATATTTTTAATAACAGGCACAGCAGAGAGCTGCTGCTTGTGTTGCCGATGGTATATTGAATATGCTGCTGTAAAAAAGTTAGGTCGCTGAAAAGCCTTGGACAGTTTTTTGCTTTGATGCAAAAATACTTTAATTAATTAATAATTTATTTTTGGCATCTGTTTGACATATAACATTTAGCTGAACAACACAAGAAATACATCTTTCTTTTTAAGGGGTTGTTTACATTTCCTGTTTCCCAGCTGTCAGTCAGAGCCAAATATTGAAATAGCAGTCAGTGAGACATGTTTACAAGTTGACATTACTTTGTACACTAATTGATTTACTGCAAAAACCTGTTTGAAAGCTGTAGTTGAGGATCCTTCTTTCGTTTATAATAACACAGAATTGAAAATGACTCACTCCATGGTTCAGACGAGTTCTCTGCACAGTATACTTCAGGAGTGGAGTTTTTACAGATGTTTTGATAAATTTTTTCCACTGTTAAATGTGGTGATTATTGCTGCTTGTTATGATATAATAAGATTTTGGGTGAAACCTAAAAATCATCCCATATAGTGGCAGATGAGAATATATAGAACCAGCTGCACCTATACATGCATTGTTCTTTTTTGTTCACAGCCTGTTTATCTGTAAGATAAATGTTCAAATCCATGTTGCATTCGTACAGATTTCTCTTGGGCAGTTGCCTAGACATTGGATTAAAGCTTGTCCAGGATGGAAGCAAATCTGTGAAGTTATTTCAAGGATACTTTGCCTTTTATCCAAGAAAACTCAAACATTGCTGGCAATTGTCTTTTGTTGTTTTGGCTGGTCTGAAAAATATTTCCTCCTAAAGTAATATATATAATAATATATTCACACTCTTCCAACCTTTCAAACAGTATTCACCCTCTGTTTGTCTGATTGTGTACGTTTTAGAAGTTTGTGAACAAAATTTGAATTTAGAAGTAGGTCTGTAAGGACGTTTCCTTGCTTCTCCTTGTGCAAAGTCTCTCTTATGAAGCCAACCCAACTAGTTCACCATTTATACATGGAGTATAGTGATGTCGTTGTCATTGAGAACAGCTTTTTGAGAGAGTGCAAGAGCAGTGGCAGACTTTCATCCAACTGCATGTCATGTCGATGTGTCAAAGTCTTTCTCTTCCACTTCTTGCCATATGCACAAATTCACAAACATTTGTGTGTGGAACTGTGGAAGAGAAGGAAAAAGTACGCTGCTGTGCACAGCAAAAGCGTGCAAGGACAAAAAGTATGGATGCAGTTCATGTCATATACAATTCATTCTTTGCCCTTTCCTTTATGTTGTTATTGTCATTAGTATGGATTACAACATGTGTCTTTCTAAGATTGCACTCACTGTTAGCTGATTTACACTGAGGTGGAAGCTTTTTGTGGGCATGATGTTGCTCTGTTCAGGGAGACACATTGGTTGGCTGGCTACTCCTCAGACCCAGACAGAGCCGGAGGTAAAAAGCTGTGCAGTCTTGTTCAGTAATTCAGAGGCAGGAAATTTGGAGATGGACTATCCACAGGGAGCAGCAGGAAGTACTGCATCAAAAGCTTCCAATATTTCTGAAAACAGAGCCTCTTCTGCCCCCTTCTATCCCTATTCCTGTCTCTGTCTCTTTGCTTTTGGTTTCTTTTCACTTAAGACTGATTAATTTCCTCTGCACAAAAATGCACATGTGTGCATACGTGCCGGCATGTGTCTTGTCTCTGAGAGTTCTTGGGGGTTCCTGGTGTATTGATGCTGTGTGTAAAGAAGACGCCTCGCTGAAGGACGTGAAAAAGATTTCCAAGATGATAGTTTCTCTTGACCCCCTCATGGAGCTATAAACCCCTAACAAGCTGTCACTGTGCTGAGAGTTTAAAGACCGTGCTAACAGCAGGATGGAGGTACAGAGCAAGGGTTGATGCGTGTGTGCATATGGCATGGTGACTTTGGTGAATTGTGCAGATTGCACCACTCGCACTACAGAACGATGCAATCAGCACAACCTACAATTCAATAATGAATCTGAATGATGATTAGACCCACAATGAGCAGATATTGACAACAGGAGTGATGATCATGCAAAATAGCTTCCATGGTGCTCAACTATTTTCAGCTATGACTGGAACTGACTCAGTGCTTGGCTCCATATCTAACTGAGCAATCAGGGCAAAATGAGCTGACACATGCTTTTAGATATTAGATATTTAGTTATGTAACCCAACTTCCTCGCTATCAAATTTTCCCTGTTCAGACTCTAAATGAGACTCCAAGGTCTTTGTAAAATAGTGCAATGTGGCCTCCAAAACAATGAATTCTGGTTTTGCTACACAAAACAGCTGGTGCAAAACAATTTAGTTATTATGTGGCAAGCGGTCAAATCCTGACAATTATTACCCTATTTCCTGCCAGCTATTGACATTTAGCTAAAAGTACGGAAACAGAAATCATGCATAAAAGCTTGTCTTCACTGCGCTGAAGTACGCCACATCTAATGCAGCACTCAGTGCTCACCATGGAGTAACAGTCTGATTTAAAATAAAATCCTAATGTCTTCAAAAAACGGTTTGTTAATATATGTTGCCTTATATTGGAGCTGGCATGGATTAATTTGCACCTTGGAGAAATGCTACTGAATGATACATCTCAGTCAAAGTCAATGTGAGAAACTGTCTATTACCATTACATTATGTGGCATTAAAGTGGGCCCTTGTAACCTTTGCTTTATAACACCAACAGTGGCCACAAGTGACAATTACAGGATAAGGGTTCATGCTAAAACCATAGTGTAACAGTAAACAATGATTTTGTGTGAAGTGAAACTGCTTTATTCAGTGTTTCTACTGGTTTTAATCACTGGGTCCATTTGTTTTGGAGTGGAGACCTCTGCACATAATGGGAGGAATCATTGAAGGAGCCCTAACCGAGAGAAGTTGACTGCAGTGAAGGCAATAATGGCAAAAACAACGGTTCCTGAGATCCCACGCTGCTTCATGACATCATCAAACTACGTCTTTTGTTACTGTTTTGATGTGAGAGAACCCCAGTGGCAGAAGATTACATGCTGTGTGTTAGTTTTCTGACATTAGTCATCATAAGCTATTGGCTGTTTGAGAAAACATCCTGCTGGGGCCTTTCCAGTGGTCAAAACATGATAAAGTTCCCCTATAGGGTGCCATTCCAGTGGAAAAAATGCAATTCAGTGCCATATACTGGACGGCACATAGCTGGTGCCCTTTTTACTTTTTTGTCCCAGCCCCTCATACAGCCTGAGTCAACCACTGATTGCAGAATTTACAGAGTCTTTCTTTAAATAACCTTCATCAGCCACTATTAATGACCAATAGGAGCAACACTGAGTGATCAAATTACATTACAAACCACTGTACTATAGTGGTAAGTTGTGGTACATTTTCACATTTTAGAAGCGAAGGCTAGCTAACTTAACTAGAGATCCATCAGAAATATCTCATGTAGATGCAAAATATTGAATGTACAAATGCTTTGTCCCTTCCTTTTTGCCTTGAGAACATGAGTGCTCATTAGCTTTTACAGCGAAAATGTCGAGGTTGAGAGGAGGAAGATTAGTAGCGTCTTGTAATTAAAACGCCCAGTGTATCATACATGAGTTTTAGAGACCTCTACATCATCAGTGTGATCATTTCCCCCCCAAAAACTGATATATACAATCAGATACATGCAATGCACGGATGATCCACCAGGGGGCTGAAATTCATGCTCTATAGGTCTTTCAATTGTGACAGCCAAAATGGAGGTCGTCAATCGGTGACCTACAGGTTATGATTATTTACTAGATTGAACTAATGTATAGTTACTTAAGATTTGATAACTTATTTTATAGTAAAATCATGTTGAAAATGTGTGTATCAAATTAGATACAGCAGGTATGTAAGGATGTTGAAAACAGACCGGGCAATGGTGCTCTGGGCGATATTACTGATTGAATTTTTTTTTTTTTTGCCGTTTTAACTCCGAAACCCGCCGATGTTGTTGCTCCGAGTCTAAACGGGCGCCATCTTGATTATTGCGCAATACCTGCAAACTGCCTGCCTGCTGTCATCTTTTTCTGCAGAGAGGAAACATGCCGCTTGAGAACATACGGTGTTTTTTTTTGCCATTTTGTAGTCGATCCGTTGGAGATATATAGACATGTATCAAATGAAAGGTCTGCTCAAGCCGGATCGATTGATACCCCCTCATACCCTCATTTGGAAATTGGTTGTATGGACTGAAAAAGCGTTTTAAAGATATCTATCAATAAAAGTCAGCATTTTAACAATAAATATTGCCAAAATATGGAAATTCGCCTGGTATATTTGAAAATGTTGAATGATAACTGTTGTATTTTAGTTTATTTTCATCAGACTTACAGTTACAATTGCATTCTAGGTGTATTAGATTATATTGCATTAAAAGCGTCCTCAGGATGGTTTTGATGGTTTATTGCATTAAAATATAGCTTTTTTTACCAGGCAAGGATAAAAATATCAGATTTTTTCTTTATTGCATCTCCATGCAGTCTGTAATGGTAAAATAAATATATTAATACACAATGGATTTATATTCCTTAGCTTCTGACTTTTCAAACGAGACCAGAATTATGCATCTAGGCGAAATGGTTGAGGATTTATTCCTGATTTATTTTGGGTATGTAATTTTAGGCGTTTTTTTCTGGAAAAAGGGGAGTGTTTTTTTTTGCCATTTTGTAGTCGATCCGTTGGAGATATATAGACATGTATCAAATGAAAGGTCTGCTCAAGCCGGATCGATTGATACCCCCTCATACCCTCATTTGGAAATTGGTTGTATGGACTGAAAAAGCGTTTTAAAGATATCTATCAATAAAAGTCAGCATTTTAACAATAAATATTGCCAAAATATGGAAATTCGCCTGGTATATTTGAAAATGTTGTATGATAACTGTTGTATTTTAGTTTATTTTCATCAGACTTACAGTTACAATTGCATTCTAGGTGTATTAGATTATATTGCATTAAAAGCTTCCTCAGGATGGTTTTGATGGTTTATTGCATTAAAATATAGCTTTTTTTACCAGGCAAGGATAAAAATATCAGATTTTTTCTTTATTGCATCTCCATGCAGTCTGTAATGGTAAAATAAATACATTAATACACAATGGATTTATATTCCTTAGCTTCTGACTTTTCAAACGAGACCAGAATTATGCATCTAGGCGAAATGGTTGAGGATTTATTCCTGATTTATTTTGGGTATGTAATTTTAGGCGTTTTTTTCTGGAAAAAGGGGAGTGTTTTCAACAGGTTAAGTAATTTATGTATACATCTGTAGATCATAATTTTATTGCATATCCTTCATTATGCATTCTATTAAGCTACATACAGTCTTATAATTTTTTAAGGAAACTAATTAAAGGCATAATTAGGTATATTTAGAGCAGATATTGAGAAATTTTGTAGCCTATATTGTATTTTCCTGCTGTATCGAGATGCTAAATCTCTAATTGGATGTTTCCAAGACTGACTTCATAATAATTGTCTTTTGGTCATTGATTTTAAATACAAATTGACCAATTCAGAGGAGAAATACACAGTAATTTGTGTTTGGTTTGTATTTTTTAAATGTCAAAAAAGTACAGCATTGAAGATATCCTGATTATGGGTGGCAATTCAAGTGACATGGAGCAGTTAGACGAAGATGTAGATGCTGATGATGATAAAAGGCGTAAAACATGTTATGTTACTGTAATAAAGTCCAAATGTATCAAATATGATATAAAACAAAACACACATGCAAAGGGCTATTAATTTATTTTTTTTATTTGGCATTAGGTTTAATAACAACTCAACCACTCCATATTCAAAAAATTTCTGGAAATTGTTTAATGGTTCAGGCTTTACAGGGTTAACAATGGAACAGGAATTTTGAAAGCCACCAATTTCAGTACTTGGCAGAGTAACTGTTGAATAGTTGGTATCAATGACGGTATATCAACAATTTGAAAAACTGATACACTGGTACATGCACAGTATAATAAGACATTCCAATAACATTTTATCTCTTTAAATATAAGCAACAAGTTTAAAGTGGTGTCAGAATAGACACATGCCTCATATTTGTTGGTCATGTCCATGGCTCTCAAAACAGTGTAATCATAGTGTCCACACTGGCATGTTGTCCAAGGGCCAGACACAGCTTGCTCCATCAGGTTGCAAAGAATGCTGCCAAAACACCAAATGAGCGAGGTCCTGCTGTCGTGTCACTAAACAGGGCCGAAGAGGTCCATGTAGGTGTTTTAGTCCATGTGCAAATAGGTTTGTCTGTGCAGGTGTGTTTGGTATGTTTTCCCTGTGTCTGCAGTATGTGTGTAATAAAGTACACATGATGATTTGTGTGCAAGACCTTGTATATGCAGGAATTTGTGTATATGTGTGTATCTATTTGTGTGTATATGTGCACCATTTCCTGTCTCTCTGCAGGGATTCTTCCTGTCTTCCTCAGCAAACAAACAACTGCGCTGCCAAAGGAGTCTGTAGTCCCACCAGAGAAATCCTCTGTGGGACTGCGTGACATTGTAAATGTTAAAATACAAAAGAGGCGTGCAACTGTAAATGATTTTCAGTTTTATTTGCAAAGAAATGTATGATTTATTCCCCTAGTTTTGTACAAAAATAAAATAGAAATATCCCCAAATCCACATCCATGATACAAAATTATCCAATATGAGCCAAGAGGATCAATTCATTCATTTTTTATCTTTTTATCAGAGGTGTGGAAGCCATGTCCATATAGGCACTGAACCCTGTGTCCTTGGTAGCAGCATGGGAGAAAGTGAAAAATTAATGTTGGTTGAAATATTGATTTTTCATAGCAACACGCTGGAAAAAGCTACAGGGCACAAGATTGGACTCAAGTTTGTGCTGAGCTATCTTGGTTTTTGTATAATCCAGTAAAGATTTATGAGTACAGGCTGTGTGTGGCTCTCAACAGGGGTTGGTTTCAAGTTGCTATTTTTGCTGTTTGTTATTGTGCCCTTTTCTGTGTTACTGAATCACAACAACCAGAAGAAGTCACATAATTCAGAAAACATGTCATTACAACCCAGCAAGGTGCATTAACTGCTCACTGAGAAGCACTAATGGAACTTAATATCCCTTTTCAAAGACTGAAACTTTGTAAAACTGATATACTGTAAAGTATAGACAAGGTTATCAAGGAATCAGGTAATCCTGGCACTTGTGATGAGAGAAAGTACTGTAAGTAACATCTGTTGTACATTCATTAAATCCCAGGCCCATGAGCAGTTTGAGGAACCCAAGCTTGAGGCTGTGAGGGAGAACAACGTGGAGCTGGTCCAGGACATCCTCAAGGAGCTCAGCCCGTTAGCACACATGAGTCAGGCAGCCGACGAGCTGGTCCGCATCCTGAAGGAGCCTCACTTTCAGGTTTGGAGGGGCAGGGCTTACATCTCACAGCAGGCTGTAGCTTTAATTAACAGGCACTCAGGCTAAATCTTTGATTACTTTTCAAAGTGATAGTTGTGCTTAATGATGCGTGATGTGCTAGCATGGATTAAATTGATTTGGCGCTACAGTAGATTATGTGTTTCATTCCATGTAGTGTCTGACAATAGCTCTGCAGCATATCATGATTCTATTACCATCTTTTCTGCAGTTCCTGTAGTGGAAAAAAATTACTATTCGTCACTGCCATCATCAGTTGTTGTGTCACCTGTTGTTCTGCTCACAGTCCCTCCTGGAGACCCATGATTCTGTGGCGTCCAAAAACTACGAGACCCCTCCCCCCAGCCCCTGTTCCTTCATGGACGCAGCCCTCAACAACCAGCCTGTTCCCCCAGATGCAGTCAGGATGGTGGGCATCCGTAAGGTGTCCGGCGAGCACCTGGTAAGTCTGCCCAGCTAAGGAGCAAACCACTAAAATCGCTGAGGCAGGATAAATGATTTCTGTTTCATTAGCAGCTCATGCACTCATTATAATGAGCGTTTTTGTTGCATTGTTAAAAAGAGAAACAAGTCAGATTTATTATGCTTTCCAGCACAGCAATAGTTGAGATGTTGATTTATACAAAGGACTCTGATATTTTTGCCAGGTGCTCTATTATCTCACCCTCATACTCTGCCGTCTTAAGGGTTATTTGACACCTTACTTTAGGTTTGCTGCCACCATGTAGGAAGTTACTTGTCAACTTGCCACAAGTTGAGTAAGCGTAAGTGGAGTCTAAATAGGACACATAGGAAGCAAAAACATCAGTTGACCATTTATACCTATCAAACAAGCAAACACACCCTGAAATATGTCTGTACTTAAGCCTAAATATCTTCTTAATGGAACAGTGGGTTATTTTTTTGCAGCCAGTGTCTTGTGGCCATTACAGTAATTGCAGTTTAAGATATTTCTTCACCTATCAGCCACAGCAGTTACTGCTTGTACATAACACTCCACATCACTCCCATGGACTTGCCTTTTGAACGGCAGAGCAATGGAGGACATTGTAAGGCTGTTCTATCTAGTTTTTGATCTTTTGGTTTGTGTGAAATGGAATCTGTGTTGTTGAATGAGTCTAGTTAGCCCACTTAATAATTGATTATTACATTTTGACTGTACCTGTGTGTGTGTGTGTGTGTGTGTGTGTGTGTGTGTGTGTGTGTAGGGAGTGACGTTTCGAGTGGAGAGTGGCGAGCTGGTGATTGCCAGGATCCTCCATGGCGGTATGATTGACCAGCAAGGTCTGCTCCATGTGGGTGACATCATCAAGGAGGTGAACGGCAAAGAGGTGGGCAATGACCCGAAAGTGCTCCAGGAGATGCTAAAGGAGGCGAGCGGCAGTGTGGTACTAAAGATCCTGCCCAGCTACCAGGAGCCACACACACCAAGACAGGTCAGCAGGGGGTGGATAAACAAATCAAATCAAATACATACCTTTCAACCAGTCATGATTCTTGCATGTTATTTATGTGCATTTTACCCGTTGGTTTGTGGACTACCGTTTTGAAGCCTTGAGTTTGGCCGATAGCCCGCCGCCATTTTGATGTTTTGCAACCAGCGGCACCGGATGTTACCATATTTGGATGAGACAGTGGAGCTAACGGCCGTGTGTGGAGCCAGCTAGCTTGCTTAGCTAGGTGCATCTGTAATTCACATTAACTGTCATTTTAACAGGGCTGACAATTTTTTCTAGTGAACAACCGGCTTAAAACTAAATGTACTCACCAGAGAAAGTGAACATCCAACTCCTAATAAGCTTTTTCAACGGCACTGGTTAAATTTACACACTGCCATGGGAATGAGTCACTCTAGCCTGATTGACAGGTCGCCATGGTAACGACTTGTAAATTATAGATAATCTGAAGCATACTCTGCTTTATGGTCTATTTTCATCCAAAGAATTTTCTACATGAACGTCATGTTGTATTGAAGAAGACATGAAACTAGCTATTGAGACCATTAACTCATCAGGAAAGTGTTTACTGAGGTAATTATTCAGCTGAGAAGTAGGGGAATTTTACCATTATTTCTAATGGAGCCAGACTTCTTTTTGCAACCAGAAAAGCCGCCCTCTGCTGGCCGTTCGATAGAATGCAGGTTTAAGGGACTTGGCCGTTCACATCAGTTTGCTGACCGGAAGCTTCCTGCTTGATACCACACTGTAAAAATGCTCCAATGTCCTTCATTGAAAACCTTACTTAAATGTTTTTTTTTTAATTAATATTACTGTTGCATTAATGTATATGTTGCATTTTACTGCTTTAGATGTGTGCTAATTTTACCTAATGAAGTGGATTAAGTATTTGCCTATGTAGATTTATAAAGTTGCATAAAATAGACATATAAGTAAAAGTAAAGTACATCAAATTTGTATTTAAGTATAGTACTTAAGTAAATGTACTTAGTTCCACCACTTCTTCTTGAATCTCTTTCAAAACATAATACATTTTTAATCACCCATCCTGAAATAGATATTGTACAAAAAGTTCTGAGTAGTTTGACAGGATACTGTCATTCTCATCAATCAAGTAAGTACCACTTACTGTCCTCCCTTGCATCCTCCCTGTTGTCTGTAACCTTGTATGCTGTGCCAAGAATCATATATCTGATTCTACAGTGGGGCTTTGTAGATGACATTGGCTATTTGGCTATTATACCTGCATTACAGTTGTGTCAATTATCCAGATGCAGCATAATTTTCTGCTTATACATAATAGATCAATAATGGAAGTCTTCATGAACAAGAAAAAGAGTGATCCTGCAGACAGTTCATGACACTGGAGTGCTTGTCTTTTTGAGTTTGTCTTTTTCTCCTGTGGTGGTAAAATTCACATCAGACAGATTATATAAGTTTGTTGGATATCAAATATTTGTAGGAAATTACTCAAGACAGCAGTGTTTTCTAATAGCTAAAAAATGATTGCCGCAATTGTGGCTCTCATTGGGTTGTTCTAGGAAATGAACATTAAGAGCCAGAGGAGGCTAGTCACACTGACAATCTGACCCAGTTTAGAGTGAAGAAAATAGAAGGGTTATCTTGCCTGGTTACATATTGCCAGTAGGATGGGAAGACAGAGCACATCAGAGGATGCAGTGTGTACAGCTCGAGATGTGTTGGGGACAAGGCTCTGTGACTGATTGGTCTCAGTGGTAGAGAGGAGAAACACTAGAGCTTGAAGAAGCCGTGTCAAATGAATTCCCTACTCTAGACCAAAATATACAAGAACATAATCTACAAGAAAATTATTTAGAGACTGTTTTTGTGCTAGGATTATTAGCAAAGACATGCATCAATTTCAAGCATATTGTTGCTTTTTAGTGAAAATATCTCAGCAACTGAAATGTTAATTTTCAGATGGATGAAAGTTAAGTCAGTTGGTCAATCCAGCACTTTGTCCAAACTGAAATATCTTGACAACTGTAGGATGGATTACCATGACATTTTGTAGAGATATCCATAGTTCCCAGAGGAGGTCTCCCACTGACTTTTCTTCTAGCAGCAGCTGGGCTGACATTTGTGGTTTTGTGAGAAAATGTCTTAACAGTTATTGGATGTAGCAACAGGAAATTGGTAGGGGTCATTCTATGTTCCCAGGGCCCTATGTTCCCCAGATTAATATGGCACATAATGGGAACATGCGAAAAGGGTCATATGTTCCCCAGTTCTAGGGTTAAGATTATGGGGTTAGGGAGTAAGGGAATTTAGGACCCTGGGAACATTGATCTGCTCCCGACAGTCATGTCCTCCACAGGTTAAATTGTAATAACTTAAGTTAAATTTTTTGTTAACTTAGCCTTTTCTCTGGCACCATCATCAGTTACAATTAATAAAAAAATAACTTGTCCAGTTGTTTGGTTTATAACAAACTACTCCCATCAGCCTTAGCTGTGCTTTGTATCAATTGCTTATTAGCAAAGGTAATGATACTAACATGCTAAGCTAAGATGGGGAGCATTGTAATCATTATAAAAGGTAAACATCATCAGCATGTTAGTGTTGTTATTGTGCGCATGTTGCCATACTAGCATTAGCATTCAATTCAAAGCACTCGCAGAGATGCTAACATGGCTGTTGACTCTTAGCCCTGGTAGATTATTCTTTTGGCTTTGAATTAGCCAAAGAGATCAGAGAAATCCTGAAAAGACTTGTAGAGGAACTGGGTAATCTGTGAAATGAAATGAAAATGTGCAAACTACCTAAACTCGAATGGGCTTATTTGCACATGACAACAGTTATACAGTATCTTACAAAAGTACACCCCTGATATTTTTGTAAATATTTGATTATATCTTTGACAACAACAGAAATTACATTTTGCTACAATGTAAAGTAGTGAGTGTACAGCTTGTATACCAGTGTTTGCTGTCCCCTCAAAATAATACATCACACAGCCATTAATGTCTAAAGCGCTGGCAATAAAAGTGAATACACTGCTAATTAAAATTTCCAAAATGGGCCCATTATTTTTCAGCACTGCCTTAACCCTCTTGGGCATGGAGTTCACCAGTCCTCTTCCATTCCTCCATGACGACATCACAGAGCATCCGTTTGAGGATGCCCCACAGATGCTCAATAGGATTTAGGTCTGGAGACATGCTTGGCCAGTCCATCGCCTTTACACTAAGCTTCTTTAGCAAGGCAGTGGTTGTCTTGGAGGTATGTTTGGGTTTGTTATCATGTTGGAATATTGCCCTGCGGCCCAGTCTCCAAAGAGAGGGGATCATGCTCTTCTTCAGTACATGTTGGCATTCATGGTTCCCTCAATGAACTATAGCTCCCCAGTGCAGGCAGCACTTATGCAGCCCCAGACCATGACTCTCCCACCACCATGCTTGACTATAGGCAAGACACACTTGTCTTTGTACTCATCACCTGGTTGCCACCACACACGCTTGAAACCATCTGAATCAAATAAGTTTATCTTGGTCTCATCACACCAAAGGACAAGGATCCAGTAATCCATGTCCTTAGTCTGCTTGTCTTCAGCAAACTGTTTGCGGGCATCATCTGTAGAAGACGCTTTCTTCTGGGACGACCGCCATGCAGACCAATTTGAAGCACCGTGCGGCGTATGGTCTGAGCACTGCAGGCTGACCCCCCACACCTTCAACCTCTGCAGTAATGCTGCAGTACTCGTATGTCTATTTCCCAAAGACAACCTCTGGATATGACGCTGAGCACGTGCACTCAACTTCTTTGGTCGACCATGACGAGGCCTGTTCTGAGTGGAACCTGTCTGAGAATGAACCGCTGTATGGTCTTGGCCACCGTGCTGTCAGTTTCAGGGTCTTGGCAATCTTCTTATAGCCTAGGCCATCTTTATGTAGAGTAAAAATTCTATTTTTTCAGATCCCCTGAGAGTTCTTTGGCATGAGGTGCCATGTTAAACTTCCAGTGACCAGTATGAGGGAGTGTGAGAGCGATAACACCAAATTTAACACACCTGCTCCCCATTCACTCCTGAGACCTTGTAACACTAACGAGTCACATGACACCAGGGAGGGAAAATGGCTAATTGGGCCCAATTTTGACATTTTCACTTAGGGGTGTACTCACATTTGTTGCCAGCGCTTTAGACATTAATGGCTGTGTGATGTGTTACTTTGAGGGGACAGCAAATTTACGTTAATTTAAGTTATACAAGCTGTACACTCACTACTTTACATTGTAGCGTAGTGTCATTTCTTCAGTGTTGTCACATGACAAGATATAATCAAATATTGACAAAAATGTGACGAGTGTACTCAGTTTTGTGAGATACTATACAGTAGTAAAAGAAGAAAAATTAATAATCCCATTTCCAGGGATTCCAGTGTTTTTCCCCACTGTTCTGGTAAGACCTGTGGAAACTGAGGGCAGCAGCCAATCCGGCAGAAATGGTCTTAAATTGCTGTCTTGTACGAAAACTCAATGCCCTCCCATTTCTGAAGGTTATTTATTGAAAAGGTGTGCTCTGAGTCGTGGCTCTTTCATACATTTCTAAAGGTGCAGATATTTCTGTAAGAAAACATTTCTATAGTAGATCATGTTAAGACCTTCACTTTGTGAGACCAGAGTGTGCAACTGTTAAGTTTTGCTTTTTTGTGGTACCAGCTCCAGTGCATACTTGAAAAACCTAATAGTGGCTGTCTGTCAGAGATGTTAAAGAGTGATTTGGCGGTGCTCACAGTGTAAAGGGCTTTGTAGGTGGATGCTGTACTGTGTGAGTAGTTGCGACGATTAGAATTGCTCCCAAAAAAGTTCCCTCTGAATGTAATCCAGCTGTCTTGTGCCTCACGCCTGGAGCTGGGTCATCGCATGGTGACTAAACTCAACTGACAGCTGCCTTTGGCCAGTTGAGACTGTGTGTGTGTGTGTGTGTGTGTGTGTGTGTGTGTGTGTGTATGTCCATTGTGTCATTACAGTGGAATGAGACACACACACCATCAGTAAGGGCTGGCAGCCTTTTTTTATGTTCATGCATCAGTTCAGTACGAGGAAAGGCGTCAAGTGCAGAGGGGATGGAGGGGATGGTTGCCATGGCTACAGATTTTGTCTCTCTCTCTCTCTATCTCTCTCTCTCTGTCTGTGTGTCTGTCTCTCAGACTCCTTTTCCTGTCAGTGGGGGTTGGGATACAGGATTTAGTTTATGAGCTGAATCCTGTTGCCTTGAGATGTTGGGAAAGTGAGCTGAGAGATGGAGTAAGATTTAAGTGTGCAAGGCTGTTTCATAGTGATGGACGCTTACTCAACCAATCCATCTACCGCAGATCATGTACTGTTCATACACCAACCACGGAGGCAGCATAGGTATACATTTGCAGCCTGTTTATTCAATCACTCACAAATCAATGTTTATTTTTTCAATCTGACCTGTCTGTTTTGATATCCATTACAGCAGTTTTACTGAGACACTCCTTCTTTTCAACCTCTTTATCCTTTTAGGCCTTTGTAAAGTGTCACTTTGACTACGATCCATCCCATGATAACCTGATTCCCTGTAAGGAAGCAGGGCTTAGCTTCAGCAGTGGAGACATTTTGCAGATTTTCAACCAGGAGGACCTCAACTGGTGGCAGGTCAGTTTCCACCTCATAAAAAGGTAGTCTTTTGTGCATCAATTGCTTGAGCTAAGACTGAAGAGTTTTATTCACCTTGTTCGCTTGTTTACCAATTCTTTGTGTGCACATGTGTGTTTTCCCTCGCAGGCCTGCCACATAGAGGGAGGCAGTGCAGGTCTCATTCCGAGTCAGCTGCTTGAGGAGAAGAGGAAAGCGTTTGTAAAGAGAGACCTTGAGCTCGCTACCACAGGTACGCCTCTCAGCAGCATTAAGCAGAGCAGAGACACGCTTCTCATTATGCAGATTCGACGCAGACTCCTCGCCGCACAAACACACGGGCAAGACAACATCTGGTCCTCTCCATATCATACAAGCATTTCATCTGGCGCCGGGGCCTCTCATCCTCCTCTCACCTGTTTGTTGCTCTTGTCAGTGAGAACTGGAGAACTGGTAATGAGCATTGCGTGACTCAGGCGGCCTGATCCAATCTGCTGGTTATTAAGCAGCGGGGTCTGACATTCATAAACAGCCCCCCCCCCCCGGTGAATGGAGCATTGAGAGAGGAGCGTTGATAAGACCCCGTAAATACAAACTTAATCAATAATCATCTCCTCTGAAAAGAAGCTTTGTTCCTTTAGATTAATCTGCTCCGTATAGAGTCCTCAGCAGCAACAAAACAGGTGGTGAGTCACAGCCCGCTGCATGCCCTTCACTTGTGGAGGAGAGGAAGATGACAGCCCAACTGTACTGCCCTTGGAGCCTGGGAAGGACACATCTGTCTGCTAGCACGCTTTCCACACATTATACCAACTGAGAGCATGGTTTGAATAAAACATTTTATCAGGTTATTTTTGGATGTTGAGGTCTGACATTATTGATCAAATCTCCAAATTATCCAATCTATAAATTAAGATTCATAATAAGCCCTCTGGCTCACAGTATTTGTTGTCACAGCTTGATGAGTTGCATTCTGTCATGGATGTGAACAACTGAGCTCATGTTTGCTTCCACGTATGTATCAGTTCATAAGACATTCTCCCCATGGCTAAATAATCTGCCATATTGAACAGACCGCCTAGTCACAGGTGTTCTCTTGGCAGCAGACTGGTTGCATCGACTCATCAATATTGGTGCGCAGTGCCACCTAGTGGTATTGTCTCCCTGTAACCTTCAAAGACTTTGGATTTATGACCCAGCAGTGCTTTCAAAGACATTTCACCTTGATAGTACATCATTTTAACAGGGACTTTGTTGAAGTGGCTGGCAGAGACAAGCATTTCTTTAATTGTGTTTTGTGCATTGCTGTCTGTCTCAGGTCCTCTATGTGCTGGGATGGGTGGCAAGAAGAAAAAAAAGATGATGTATTTGACTACCAAGAATGCAGGTACTTCAGACTCACCACACAAAGCGTAGAATCACAGTCTCTTGTTTTGCGTGAGCTGGACAACATGTTAAGTTAAGGTTTGTTATGATTAGAATTCGATCGCCATGAGCTGCGGATATATGAAGAGGTTGCCAAGGTCCCGCCCTTCAGGAGGAAGACGCTGGTTCTGATCGGTGCGCAGGGGGTCGGCCGTCGCAGTCTGAAAAACAAGCTGCTGGTGTCGGATCCCCAGCGGTACGGCACCACAATCCCCTGTGAGTGCACCAATTCATCATCAGACTAATCCACAAATCCACACGTCATTTGGTGCCTTTGATGTGTTTCTGTTATTGTTACAGTTTTTGTTGTATTTGTTGCATACTGTGTTGATATTGTCACTTTGTGTGTTAGTATATTCCCCTTCTTTTTGAGATTTTATCCTTGCATTTTACCAGTTAGTGTTCACACTGTGCAAAATATCTATTTCTCCCTCTATTTATAATTTCAGTCACCTCCAGAAAACCAAAGGTGGATGAGAGGGACGGCCAGCTGTACTCATTCATGACCCGCAGCGAAATGGAGTGCGACATCAAAAATGGTCGTTTCTTGGAGCACGGCGAGTACGACGGGAACCTTTACGGCACTAAGATCAACTCTATACATGAGGTGATAGAAACAGGAAAGATCTGCATACTGGACGTCAACCCACAGGTAGACGAAGCTCACATGTGTATGCTTACCTTCTTTCATTTCCTCTCTGCCTTCATTCCTTGCTTCTGTTCCTCTCCCATCTAAACCTTTATCCATTATTCATCATATTTTCCAGTGTAAATGATTTTAGTATAAAATTCTAGATTCAAACCAATTATGCACAGCTTGTGCTATTAAAGTATTTTCAGGCTAAGCACATCATCAATATTTATCAAAAAGGATATCTTAATGATCAGCATTATTTGGCTTACTAACACACATTAACTTGATAAATGTGTTAGATGAAGACGCTGCAGTTGCATTTGAATCAGTTCTTATAACCTGGTGTGTGTTTTAACTTTTCCCATCGCTTGCTGTGCAGCGATGCAGTGATTGTAAAAATGTCTCATATACATTTGTTTTTCTCTAAAGGCTCTCAAAGTCCTGCGGACGTCAGAGTTCCTGCCCTATGTTGTGTTCATTGAAGCTCCAGATTTTGAGGTTCTCAAAGCTATGAATAGGTCAGCAATTGAGTCAGGAGTGGTCACAAAACAGATGGCGGTGAGTGTGTGTTCTCTTAAAGGCCCAGAAAACCTATTCTTTCATTCTTTACTATGACAAATGGGACTGTACATGTAGCTGTCAGTAGCTGCACACACACAGTTTTGGCTATTTCACATTAGACATTGCTGTCTCTGCTGTTTGGTCTGTGCTTTTGCACTGTTTTGGACAGGGCTTTGATATTAAAGGGCAATGTCAGGTACTTTTGTACACCAATCAAGATTTGGCAACATTTGGATCAAAATGTCATGATAGTTTGTGGGTTTTTTGCGGGTTTTGATTAAATGTGATCAAACCACACACACACACACACACACACACACACACACACACACACACACACACACACACACAGTAGTGATGAAGCAGATTAGCTGAGTTTCTTAATAAATTATATCTAAGGATGTTTTTTTGAGAAATTTAACTTTGATCGTTACTTATTTTGTCATAAATATTTAATGTTACTGGGAAAAACTTCAGATTTAAATGTTTGGAGGGGTTTTAAAAGTCAGTGGCCTTACCTGAAATATCTGAAATAGTTAGATTGAAACGCAAGAAAGTTCATTGTTTTAGTAATTGGAATACCTAATGTGTTCACTCAGCATAGAGGAATACTAACAAGAAAGTTGCATTCCTACCATTTAAAAATTAACAAATTTACCTTCAGTTTGGCACCACTTTCACAGTTTACTCTGTTCTTCCATCCAAGTAATTGCCTGCTCATTGCATTTATTTCCACTCAGTTGTCTCACTATCCCGTGCTGCTCCCTACAGGACTCTGAATTAAAGAGGACGGTGGATGAGAGTGAACGCATTAAGCGGGCCTATGGACATTACTTCGACGTCTGCATCATAAATGATGGCCTGGAAGCGGCTTTCCGAAGTCTACGGTCGGCACTGGAGAAACTGTCAACGGAGCAGCAGTGGGTGCCTGTCAGCTGGGTCTTCTAAAAGTCACCAAGAGCTCACCAGCAAGGTGCCGGGGCCTCAGGTCGAGGGTCGGGTGACGATCTCACATTGGTCTTCATGCAGTCATTGGTGGTGGAGGATTGTAATGAAGGGCCAAGTGTCAAGACTCCGTGCAAATGACCAGCCTCATGTAGAGCGTTTTTGTACAAACTTCGTGTTACTCTGTTGAGCCTAATGTCAAGTTGTATTTTATTTGTCAGAACTGGAATAATTTTATTGATATTTGTTGAGAAGGATTTAGAGCTGATTATGAGGTCTAGTGCAATAGTGTGAGTGAGTGTGCGTATGTTATCATAAACGTGGAAATAGACTTAGAGTAAAGAATATGTTTTGCAGATAACACTGCTCTATCGAAGGTTTTCGTTGAAGGATATTAAACTTTTTAGCCTTTCCAAATTTTAAATACTTTATGTAGTGAAATGTTTACATTGGATTGGTAGGACTGATTGGTTAAGGAAAGATACCAAATGTCATATTTGTATTAAATTCTCTATATTTTACCATTGTATCATACAGTATGATTGTATGTGTTCAGAAATGTGCTTTATCTTGTATGTCTCCACTAATTTGAAAAATGAACAGCAATAGTAATATTTTGAATAATAACATATACATGAAATGCGTCTCCTCACACACACAAATGAACACACACACACACACACACACACACACACACACACACACACACACACACACACACACACTGACACTGATGTTGATTACATTGTAATTAGTTTTCCCATGCTGGTAAAGCATCTGCTTTGTCTGACAGTGAGAAGATCCAGCGAATGGATCACAGTGTCAGACTACTGCCTGCTTGATTCTGTTGGAGTTGTATTTGTAGCACTTGGAACATTAAATGAAAAAAAATGAAGAAAAACTCTGAAGACGTAGCCTACAATATGCACTGATTGTATAATGAAGGCAAACATATTAATTAACTTTACAGGTTGGACAATTGATGGAAGTTGTCACATTTCATTTTTTTTATTATTGACTGATGTACAAACAGTACAATATTATCAGTGGCTTTGAATTTATACTTACTTTTGCCTTAATATGTTTCAAAAGCCAAGGAAACACTCTATCACTGTTCCTTCTTAGAAAGTAGAAAAAAATAATACTGGCAACTTATTTAATATTTATTTTCCCTGAAACTTGTAAGTACTGTATTGTAATAAAGAGTATATAGTATAACATGGAGAAACACTTGGAGCTTTGATGATTCTGCTGGTGTGTAGATTCAGTTGCACAACTACACTGTAGTTTTGATGTTCATACATTTTAAATGTTGAGAATATTACTTCACTGTTCACTACAGTCAATATTAATGCAAATTAGTTAAAATCACAATATTCTATAAAATAAATGACAATACTATTTTTCAAAATACACAGACACGGCAAAAGGTGCATAATCAGTGTTGGTTGTCAGTTAAAATGAAGTTTAGCCGGTGGATGCCTCTATGGCTGCGGGTGGTTATGGGTGGGTGCTGGGTGAGGATGGTGGGGTTGGATGCAGAGGTCCTGTGGGTGTGATCCCGTCATCACTGGTGCCAGAGGCAGTGTTATCGGATACATCTCATGGGCAGGTGGCGGGCCCCCCGGCAAAACGCTTGTCAGCTTGGGGTCAAACTGCATGAAAGTGAAGTTCAAAGTACTTAGCCTGAAGTAACCCAATGTTTTATACTTGATAATTCAAATCATATAATAATACAGCAACTGCATATGAGCCTAATCTTAGAAACTATGGTAAATACTGCTAGCAACTGGTTATCTTAGCTTAGCACAAAGACTGGAAACAGCTAACCTAGTCATCACTGTGGCGACGACAAGACTCCAGGAAGTGACTGTGCCCGGCCAGTAAGTAGTCTGGCACATAATCAACAACATGCAGCCTAATTAACAAATATGGTAAACAATATTTTTCATAAAACATATTTCCTGTGGTATTGGAAAATGTTCCTGTGGTGTTCATATGGTACAATCCTATAGTACCGGTTCAGGTAAAGCAAATACTGTGGTACTGTACCATATATGTACTATATTTCATTAATATCATCAGTTACATTATTAAATTTACTGTATTTTGTTCAAACGAAATATAGTGTTGATGAGCTTTAGTGGCCAGATTTTGTTACCTTGCTAGCCTAGTTGTTTGGAACCATTTCCAGTCTTAATGCTAAGCTAACTTCTAGCTATACAACTTCACATTTAGGGTGCAGACATGAGAGTGGTATCAATCTTATTATTTAACTCAAGGCAAGAAAAAGAATAAGCGTGTTCCCCAATATGTCAAACTATTCATTTAATGACTGTTGATTTTTCAGACACATTTAACTATTTAGGATTTAAAGTGATTTTGTGATTCTCAAAATACTAAAATAAATTTTGGTAAAAGATATTCCATATTTGCTAGTCAGTTGACTAACAAGTTTACTTTAAATCTGTGTGTAGATCAGTGCGCGGTGATCTTGTGACAGAGTGACAGAGGTCCACTGTAGTGAGCAAGGCCACACGCACCAGTGAGTATGGTGGTGGGCGATCCACAGTGCTGTACCGAGGAGGGACTCTGTCGTAATGTCTGCCCTCTTGTGCCTGGTCCTCAGACAAAGAAATTGTGTGGAGCACTGAAGATCTGTTGCCATCTTGCATTGTAGTTGTGGTGACATATGATGCTCTTTTCTTTTTTGTGTGAAGATAGAAGCAGAAGAGCACCACAGCTATGGACACCACCAAGACTGGCAATCTAGGAACACACGCCCATCATTTCAAGACTTGATTATTGTGTGTCTTAGGTCAACAATTCCCTTCCTTTATGGAGAGATTTATTCTTTCTTATTTATTTGACTACTTACATATACTGAAAGGTATTCACTACTGCAGTCATGGCTGGAATTATGTCAACCTGCTGAGAATACTGTGAGGGTAAAAATACATTTAGACATTATGCCATCCTGCTTGAAATCAATAACAATACAATTATGTGAAATATGGACTTCCATTGACAGTGTGGTAAATCTTTGAAATGAGAATACCACATAGGTAATCTGTATTCTGTTCTGAAATAAAATGTAAGTTAAAATTAGTATGAAGTTAGTTTTGTAGTAATGGACAAGCTAGCAAAACACCTACAGAATCTGATTTAATACAGTATATACAGAAAAATACAAACACAACTAGGCAGTCTTTACTTATTAGTGTACATGTAACTGACAGAAATCCTGTGTGTGAGCTGACATCACAGGATATGATAACGTGCCAGCTTTTACATCTTAGTTTATGAGAGCCCACTGGAACAATTATGTGAGAATGCAAGTGCTAACTGTCCAATCACAGAGCTGTGACCTATAGTGACCTCTTACAAACAAGAATGCCATTTTAAAAGACCTCTGAAAATGGCTCAGCAGTGTACAACTGGAGAGGTTAAATCAAGAAGCTAGGAGCTCATGAAGCAGTAGGAATGCTGTTTGACTTTATACTGTCTGAGTTTAACAGACAGTGGACCATCATCCTACAAATCTATAGCATTACAACTATAAGTCAAGATAATTTGAATCCAGATAATTCTAACATACGTAACCTTAATGACAAAGAATTAAATAAATGGATATATTATCATTAACAGTGGGATCAGTACTTACCTTGTCTAACAATCCAAAACATACAGAAACCGTCCTGACCTGTGGGTTGTCATCAAAGCATAATGTGCCACTCGGGGAAGTACACAACGTGAACAGCTTTTACAGCATTAATGTCTTTTTTAAAGACACAGGACATAGATGTGTGCTCTCCGTCTTGCATATTTCCTGTGTATGTTGAACAAAATCTTTCACAAATCTATTTAACTCTCTATTTACTGTAGCAAATCACCACAATGGCATTCCTCAGAGGTCGATTATTAGACCACTCTTATTCTGTTTCTACTTATGGTCCACAAATTTCTATCACAATAGCCAACAAATAACAATTTTGTGGTTCTATATTTATACAGTTATATAAATTTTTTGTGGCCAAAAAACTTTCTACTTTGCTTTTTGGAAAACAAAACTGAACTCATTTTATGCATGAATATAAATTACTTTATTTTGTAAAGCGCATACACTAAAAACTAACCACAGTTTTATTAAAAGATGTAAACAATAAGTGCTATAACTCCAATAGTTAAACTGTCAAAACATACATAATGTACATATTACCGTGTAGTGAGGTTTGAACTGGGTTGTCTTTGAAACTTCAGCAGTTCTATCCATGAAATAAAGATTCTCCTTTCCACATAGTGGATTGTTTACACACATATGTCCCAAATGAAACACATAGATGCACTAAAGGTTATTGTAACCTGTATGGGCTCAAGGGTCAAAAAGATTTAGTTTGTGAAATAATATTCAGAGAAAAACTTTCATAAACCTGTGCTAATACTCGCAAAAAATTAAAAAAGAGACCTGTTGAGAGGTATCAGCTGTAAGGTCATGCCAAGGTATTTTAAAAATATGGGTACATATTCTAAGCAGAAAGTACATTTACAAAAGTTTATTTAATAGAAAAAATCCTGTCCCTGATTTCAAATGTAAAAGCTGGACTATCCAACTTGTAACCTCCGTGTGTTCATTTATTTAGTGTCAAACAGAGTGTGGAAACTTCACAATGTTCTGCTTTGAATTTGCACTCAGATGTTCACAAAAGCAATTTCTTGTCATTTTGTAACCGCACATTGATATTTCTATTCACCAGACAGGTTTACTGTAGGCTGATGCACAAGCAGGTGTTTTGAACTCATTTCTGAGCATCACCTTGCAATGTGAAAATCTTGTTGACACCTTATTTGATTCCATAGATCTGTTATAAAACATACAGTGTGTTGAGGCTAGAGGGTGTTTGAAGAAGATGAGGATGTTCAGGGTTGCTCTGAGTAAGCTGGGCGGTCAGTGTGTAATAATTGCGGGTCTGGATAGCATGTTGGTTCCAGATTGAAAAGAGAAAAGGAGACGTGTAATGACAGAGAAGATATTTGGTTGCAGATGATGAAATATCTAACGCTCTGAGGAACATTTTCAAGATAATCTTTAACAAAAAAACCCCACTCAAACCAACTTTGTATCTAAAATACATAATGCAATATGATAAATGAATGTGAACAACACAACACTTTACCTGGTATGGAGGAGGTGGACTGGCAGCAGTACATGGGAGGCTCTCTGTAAGGTTTATAATATGCTTCATTTATATCCATTACTTCCTAGTCTTCCTCCTCCTCCCGCTCCTCCTCATATAAAGGGCTACCTTGGCCAGGTCTCTCGTAAAAGAGCTTTTTGATCTCAATGAGACTTCCTGGTAAAATAAAGGTCAAATTAAAAAAATAAATAAATAAATAAAAAAAAATGATGTACACAGATGGAGAGTTAGTGGGCCTCGGGGGCCAGCCCTCTGCCTCTCTGCGTTTCTTTGCAAAATGGCAGCAAACAATCCACAGAATGATTCCACAACACAACTTGAGATTAAAGGACAGTTTAACTATGCGTGCAGCACGCATACAGATGAATGTTAACGTGCTGGGAACAGAGGACATACTTACTCAATAATAGGATAATAAATGACCATGTCAGTTTTATTTTCTAAATCAGGTTTCACACCTGAAGAAAACGTGAAGAGTCATTGTCATTCAAAATGACAAATCTGGTTTTGAAGACTGCAACTCTGTGTTTGTCATGCATTGTGACGTTGAGTTATGCAATACATTTATATGTAGGAAGTTCAAAGGTAGCTCCTTATCTCTCCGTATCCTTAAATCACGCCGACACAAAAAAGTATGCCCTTAAGGCAGATATAATTAGGCTACTACTTTGTCGACACAACACTACAGTTAAAATAGCCTATTACACATAGGTTAGCGTCCATGGGATGTAGCAAAAGATTCTAGATTTGAATTTGGATCGATAAAAGTAGAATTAGGCCTTTTGACTGTTCCTCCACTTTCATCCCTTCCTTAATTGAGTCAAATTTAAAGCAGCACAGATTTTTGAAGTTTGGATAAGCTGTCTTATCTAAAGTGATATTTTCTTTGATGAAAATAAAGCTTACCTTCAAGTACATGCCATGTAGTGCAGTTTAAGTAGAGTGTTGACTTGCACCAGACATTTTATAGCCTCATCGACCTGTTTAAAGTAGCAGAACTCGCCAGTGACGTAAACAACTTATCATTACTGACACTGCTCTCACCACATGGCAGTGTTGGGCTAAAGGTCGCTGGCTGTTTGGTGTGTCTTACTGATTAAGATACATTGGAATAAACAACGCAAAGACGTACTGAGGAATGGAAATCACATTATGGCGAGAAAAAACAGAATAACAGGGACACACAAGATTTCCTGTTTCAACATGTTTCTTAGGAATGCAGTCAAGGTGTTGTTGAAACATGTTGGAGGTGTCTCTGCTGGAGCTCTCTGCCCAGCAGAATGTTTTACTTTGAAGCAGGATGTTCTGGCCCAAGAAAAAAAATAAAGTAAATTCAGGCTCACACTGTGCCATTCAACACAGATGAAACTGCTCAAGGTTAACCTACTGCACACACTTTTTCAACCTTTTATTCATGCTTAACTTCTCACAACATTCCCGAAAATATTTCCCATGCTGCAGACATCTTATACATCCACCTAATGGCAAAACCATTAGTTATACAAGTGATCTGAGCAACCTTAGAAAGAATGAAATCATCCAATAACATGAACTATAATGTTCGTTAGTGTAGAAGAGGGGGAGGTGGTGGTGGTGGAGGTGGACCAGCTCTTGATACTGGTGGTGGTGGAGGAGGAGGAGGAGGTGGAGGAAGAGGACCAGCTCCTGATGCTAGTGGTGGAGGAGGACCAGCTCTTGATGCTAGTGGTGGAGGAGGACCAGCTCTTGATACTGGTGGTGGTGGTGGTGGAGGAGGACCAGCTCCTGATGCTAGTGGTGGAGGAGGTGGAGGAGGACCAGCTCTTGATACTGGTGGTGGTGGAGGAGGAGGAGGAGGAGGTGGAGGAGGAGGACCAGCTCCTGATGCTGGTGGTGGAGGAGGAGGATCAGCACCTGATGCTGGTGGTGGAGGAGGCCCAGCTCTTGATACTGGTGGTGGTGGTGGTGGAGGAGGTATAGGACTGGCTCCTGATACTGGTGGTGGAGGAGGAGGAGGAGGAGGACCAGCACCTGATACTGGAGGAGGTGGAGGAGGAAGAGGGGCATCTCCTGTTACAGGAGGAGGTGGAGGCGGGTACATGTCATTTGATGGAGAGATTGGCGGTGGAGGGGGCAGAGGGGGTAGGCCAGTGTCCATAGAGAAGGAGGGAGGTGGTAGAGGAGGAGGAGGAGCAATCATATCAGGGTCCACATAGGCAGGAGGAGGAGGAGGCAGGTTGTTGTTGGTGGGGTTGGAGGCGGTTTGAAAGGTGGGGACTGACGGTGGAGGCACAGCAATGCCAAGACTGGATCTGCTTACAAGAAGAAAATAGTTGGACATTTTGGGAAACATGTCATTCACTTTCTTGCCAAGAGTTAAATGACAAGATTTATACCCCTCATATGTACTGCACATTAAATATGAAGCTACAGCCATCAGCCAGTTAGCTTCGCCTCACATTATACTACATAAAGAAACAGAGGAAAACAGCTACAGTATAGCCTGGCTCTGTCCAAAGGCAACAAAATACACCTACCCACACCTCTAAACTCACAACATTAACAGGTTATGTCTTGCTTGTGTAATTTAATTGTGCGTCTGACTTTTTTTTTGTCCATAGCCGCCACTACCTAGTATCTCTGCTTATTGGTCTGATCCAAGAAATAGTGAGAATTAGAGGTGCTGGCAGGCTGATTTTGTTACATTTAACCAGAGCCTGGCTAGCTGTTTCCCCTTGTTTCCAGTCTTTATGCTAAGCTAAGCTAACTCGCTGGTTGGCTGTAGCCTAACATTTAAAGGACAGACATGAGAGTGGTGTTGAGCTTTTCTTGGCAGAAAAGTGAATGAGCACATTTCCCAATACTGTTTCTTCAGTCCACGAAGCAGAAACCTTTCCGACATGATCATAAATTGTGCCGGTAATTTACAAGATATTATGCCCATAATGTAATAATCAGTAGAAGTGTAGTGTTTAATTATAATAGCATTGCTGTAAAAATGACAAAGGAAGACTTTGTCTACATACACAGGGTGGTCTGCTGTTCTCTGTATGCTGTCTGTGGTCCCTGCTCTCACTGTGGGCTGCTGCTCAGCAACCTGTTGAGAGAATATGAATGAAAGTTAAAAAAACAAAAAAGATGGCATGGCAGCTCTACACACAGTCATAGCCATACTGTACACCCTAGACATCACAGTAGGACTACAGTATGGAAAAGAACGGTGAACGTTGTGTGGACTCTCCATTTAGTCTTTCAATTCAGTATCCAGTTTACCTCAAAACTGTGTCCAATGGAGTCCAAGATGGAATATGATATTGGCTCTCTTGAGTAGCTTTCCTCTGGCTCCTTGCCCGAAGCCGGTGGGGTCATTAGATTGGAACGACTCCTGCTTTTGGGAGTAGTAGAAACACCAATCTGTCTCCTGGCTATCTTGTCGAAGTGAATAGCTGCAGCCTGGAGTGGAACACAGTGTTAACAGCCCCCATCAACAAAACACAAAAACTCAATTTTCACATTGAGAAAGAGAGAGAAAGAGAGAGAGAGAGAGAGAGAGAATCTCTCATAAACATGCTGCAACAATAAAACAAATGGAGCATAGCAATCAAAGTGACCACAGATCAACAGATGACCTGCAAGTGTAACAAATACAGCAACTTGGTTCCCAAATATACAACCAAGACTGTACTGGGGAAATGAAATAGTGATACTTTTTTATATTCTTATTTGAATGTAGTGAATTACTCCTGAAGGTCACACATTCCATGCAAAGGAAAATGCACTTCACTAATTTCTGAAAACGAAAATGTCATAAAAGATGGCTAGGATTAGGAAACCTATCATTCACATTAAACAAGTCTGTACAGTGAATACAGATTTTTAATGACAAATAACTTTCTACAAATGCGCTGTAGTTGCTTACAGCAGTGACTGTAATGAAATCAGAAACAAAGGAAACTGTATTTCTTGGTTTGTTCAATATTCTGTTATTTCATCAAACACAAAGAAAAATGGTGCGACAATGCTTCAGATATTTTTTGCCAGCTACGCAGAGGTCACATCCCTTTCTGGGGCAGAGCTCAGGTGTATGTTAGGTAAAACCTGTTCCTCACCAGTGACAGCAAGTTGACTGAGGACTCCATTTCTTTGATGTGCATGGCCTGCGAGTCCAGCAGCCTCAGCAGGGTGCTGGCCAGATTGTGGATCTGGTAGGACACGCTGGCCAGCGCCTGCGCAGCCAAAGCCTTGGTCTCTTCAATAGCCTTGGCTGAATCCTCTCCCTGCAGGAATTTTTATTGTATTTTACCAGGATAGGTTATAATGTACATACAGGATGGATGAAGTATTGAGATATTATATATTATATATTATATTATATAAGTACCACAGAATAAAAATACTCCATCACAAATAAAAGTCCTGCATTCAAAATCTTACTCAAGTAAAAAAAAAAGTATTAGCATCAAAATGCACTTAAAGCATACATTTAATAAAAATAAAAGTACTCCTATGCAAAATGCTCAGAATGTTATATATAGAATGTTTACTGGATTATTACTGATACGTTGATGTAAGCAGTGTATTAATGTTGTCATGGAGCTAATTTTAACTAGCCTACTTAATATAGGCTACTGTGGTTTACTGTATAAGAATTGTATAAGAATCTTTGTTAAACCGATCATGTTTTACATGTAAAAACCTCATCTAAAAAGTAAGTCCAGCTGTCAGATAATTGTGGTGAAGTAAAACGTAGGCTACAATATTACAGTATATCTAATAGTAGTAGATACAAGTATAAAGTAGCAGAAAAGTGAAATACTAAAGAAATACAAAGTATAGAACTTGAGTAAATGTAGCCACTTAAAGTTTCATTCCACCACTGGTAAAATGCTTCAGATCCTTTTTTTTGTAATTTTTCGAACAGAGCTAAAACTATGGCAAACTTATGCTTTTAGAGTTGTTGTGCCTTTTTTCTATGAGTAATTACTCACCTTAAGGAAATTGCTATCGCAGTAATCTGCGACTCGGAGGAGGTTGCTGTGGTTGTCAACGAGAGCCCTCCTGGCGGCTGGCGCCTCTTGTAATATTTGAGTTATAACTTCAGAAAAGTTCTTTCGCTCCGTCATTTCTTTCAGTTGGCGCTGCTGACAAAAAACCCTTTAAAGATTTAACTCACGGTGCTTGAGGAGGATGCAGGAGTCAGTCGAGGCAGGAAGGGGTTTGGTCGGTGGTGAACGCGGAACCACCTGAGGGTAAAGATTTTCACCGTCTCAGCGCAGATGGTCCTAGGGAAGGGCGAGCTGCACCTGGTAGACATCCACTGAAACATCTGTAAAAAAATCGGTCTCATAAGGAGATATGATGTACCCTATATATTGTTATAGGCTACCGTTTCACATAGACAGTAACAAGTTACAAATGATAAAATACATAAAATACACAAACTTATACCAGTGTATATCACGATCACGCCTCATGACAGCCACTTGTATTATTTATAAAATTCCACTAGAGGTCAGTGCAGTGTAGCGAAAGGATCCTCTCTCAAGGTCTATTGACCAGATGATGCCTGTTGTAGTCCACATTGTAGATGATGATGATGATGATGATGATGGTGATGATGATGATGATGATGACAGACTCAGTACCACAGTCAGTATAACCCAAGCAGTGAAAAGCTCACTTAGTTTGACAGAGCATCAGCTGGACTGGATGTTCCAATTTGAAATGGAACATTGTTACATAATCACAAAATGCTCCGCCAAGGCAAAATACTATGGGGTTCCATTTGTGCCTAAAATAAGTCGGCATGCTTACTGTCTATGTCGATGGTTCACATAACTGTCAACTCAACTTGCTTTTGTCGTCTGTTGCCCTCCTTGTCATTTGACTGATGTCTTGCCCTGTCTTTGCTAACTGGTCCCTGGCACCTATTTCCAGGAAAAACGCCTAAAATAACATAGCCAAAATAAATTAGTAATATCTCCTCAACCATTAGGCCTAGATGCATAATTCTGGTCTCCTTTAAAGGTCAGAAGCTAAGGAATATAAATCCATTGTACATTAACATATTTATTTTACCATTACAGACTACATGGAGATGAAATACAGAAAAATTATGATATTTTCATCCTCGCCTGGTAAAAAAAAGCTATATTTTAATGCAATAAACCATCAAAACCATCATAAGGTAGATTATAATGCACCTGAATATCTTCTAATACACCTGGAATACAACTGTAACTGTAAATTTGATGAAAAGAAACTAATATACAACAGTTATTACACAATCTTTAAAAAAAACAACAACAGGTGAATGTCCATGTTTTGGCCATATTTACTGTTTATATTTTCACTTTTATTGGGAGTTATCTTCAAAACATTATTTCTCTCCATACAACCACGTTCCAAATAACATAAAGCTTCCAAAACATTGAAATATTGATAAAAACAGTCAGCATATATGACCAAAAGCACTCCCGTGCTTTACAGGCCACAGCTTGAGAACACAACATCCTACAGGGCTGCAGAGTGGGCTCTTTCTCTTCGTATTGACGAGACGAATCGATTCATATCCTGGATAGCTCCTACGGGTCGCCAGCAGAGGCCGATAAAGACCGCCTCCGCCAAAGCAAACTCTTCTTCTCTACTTCAGTCTGAGGACAGAAACAAAACTTAGCGACAAAGCCGACCTCACCAAGATGGCGGCCCGGCAGATGGTCTCTGTTGACACAAAGGGACGGAAAACAGCTAGAACAGCGAAAAACAATTACACCCCCTGTATCGGGTCAGTCCGTTTCCAAGTGACCATGTGTCATGACCTTTTTATATACAGTCTATGGTCATGACTGTGTTGTCACCCTCTGTCATCGATGTATGGGGTTCCGTTTGTGCCAAAAATAAATCGGCATGCTTACCGTCTATGTCAATGGTTCACATGACTGTGTCAACTCAGCTTGCTTCTGTCGTCTGCTGCCTTCCTTGTCATTTGATTGTGTTGTCTCCCTCTGTCGTTGCCATGTGTCCTTTCATTCTGTCGATGTGATGCATCATTTGACTGCGCTATGGTTGTCCTCCTGATGTGTGGACTTACTGGGTTATAAAGTTGACCAAATTTCCCAGCTAAATAAGTGGCAGACACCCTGGCCTTGCTGCGGTGGCAAAAGTGGCTGCCAGTATGGTCCCATCTAAGGCAGTTATTGAAGATTACACCTTGCCACATTAACGCGAGCAATCACAATATCAGACAAATAGCAATAACGAAAAAGAAATGTCAACAGTAAAGATTGGCTAAAGTCAGCAATATGTTTTAATGGGCTCCATTAAATGCTAATGATAAAGTATTAATAATAACATTATTATGAATTAATCTTACAGTGTATTAGTTATTCATTTTCACAAAATACAAGATAAATACCAGGTCAACAATGTTCATAATCCATTGTAACAATACCAATAGCTCCACAAAGTAGAAATTAGTTAATAGGTGCTTTTCGACCAAAAGTACCAGGGACTTTTAAGTCCCCAGGTCTATTTTCAAGGAACTAAAAGGTCCCTATAGCCCACTGTTGTGTGCTTTTCCACTGTCATCTAAAGACCTACGAAGATTAGGAAAATTAACCAGCTGACGTAGGCTGTAGGCCTGGCTGTACACAGCAATGCACAGGCATCATTATTTGTAACCACTATCCATGAGCAACATTTATAAATGAACATCAGATTTGACTGGAATATAATGACAAACTATAGGCTATGCTTGACTATTAAAGCAGCTTTTTTGTGTTGGAGCTATAATGAGGAGACACGTGATAAAGTTCGTTACACATTTAATAACAAACTGGATAAAGCCATAAAGTTCTTAAAATAACTCCAGCATAGAGAAAGCAGCACAAAAATAAAATCGTGACATTTTGGAAGGTTATTTCAACATTTCCAGCCAACAAGAGCTGCAGATCAGCTGGCAGCACATGTCTGTGTCCGCCTGCGTCGGAGGAACAGGATGTTTAACGAGCTTTACCTGCTGTAATCAGCCGCTCTGTTTGTTTTGGAGAGGAGGAAACTGACTTTGTCTCCTTGTAGAAACGTCCTGACTGATGAAAACTCAAACCAACAACTTCTGACCCAGTATTTAGCGTAACTCCATCAGCTGTGCACTGTAAACACACTGCTGAATGCTGACTGCTGTTTTCCTTCTATAAATTTAATGCTGACATACGATCTCAGGCGGACATCTGCGAGACGTGTGGATAACAAACTGGATAAAACCATCAAGTTCTTAAAATAACTCCAGCACAGATAAAACTGCGACAGTTTGGAAGGTTATTAAAACATTTCCAGCAACAAGAGCTGCAGATCAGCCGCAGGACTCACGTCTGTGTTGCCTGAGTGTCGGAGGAATGTGATTTCAACGAGCTTTATTATCTGCTGTAATCAGCTGTTCAGCTGGTTTTGAAGAGGAGGAGACCGACTTCAGCTCTGTGTAGAAACTTCCTGACTGATGAAAATTTAAAAACAACAACAACTCTGGACCCAGTAGTAACTCCATCAGCTGTTCCCTGTAAACACACCCAGGCTGGCTGCTATTTACATTTAATGCTGACAATTGATCTCAGGCGGACAGCGGCGAGACATGCTTTTTGTGCTATTTGACTGCTGATTGTGATTTATTGGTTTGCAAACAACGGTGGAAAAGAGATGAGCAGTTGCAGACAAACACCCGACATTCTCCAGTTAAAGCCAGTAGCCTCTACTCGCCCATTCAGAAATTCACTGCAAGGCAAGCCCCACCCCCCCAAAGTACCCGGTACATTTGTGGCTAGACTTTATTCTATTCCCAAAAGATCTGGTCTCTGTTTTGAAACAGTCTCATTACAGTAAACAAAAAACTGGGGTTGTGCAACAAAGATGGACAGTAGATATCAGCAGAGGACACATACAGGTGAAACTCAAAAAATTAGCATACCGTGCAAAAGTTCATTTATTTCAGTAATTCAACTGATTAGAGTGTGACACTTTGAGCCTACAATACTGAACCTTTTCACAATATTCTAATTTTCTGAGATTTTGAATTTGGGGTTTTCATAAGCTGTAAGCCATAATCATCGAAATTATATCAAATAAAGGCTTGAAATATATCACTTTGCATGTAATGAGTCTATATAATATAAAATAGTTTCACCTTTTAAGTTGAATTACTGAAATAAATGAACTTTTGCACGATATGCTAATTTTTCGAGTTTCACCTGTAGTTACAGACCGGTTGTATTTGAGTCACTGAAGTGGAAGAGCCACTTTGCCAGAAATTAAGTAAGGATCTCACACACTGAAAACTCTGCTTTATGAAAAAACAATTCTCTTTGGTTCCTCTTCATGGGCTGAACTGACATGCAATTAACATTAGTGTTATGAGTTGTAGTTTTTTATTTCCATTGTTTCATATGTCTATTTATTTGCCTGTTTCTCTCCTTCCTTGTCCTTGAGATGCGCAGTCTGTTTTTGGACTTTGGTGTTTTCCTTTGCCCTTGTGGACTTTACTTTGGATTCAGCCACTACTTGTAAGTGTGCTCGCCTCTTGTTAAATAAACTGAACTATACCTGCCAGTTGTGCGTCCTGCGTTTGGGTCCTACCTGCTTCACCACACACGAATCTTAACAATCAGTTTTTAGGGACAAATAACATATTTTCACATGATCACTACCTTTGACCAAAGACAGAAAAAATTGACTATTTTCTGAGTGTTTATTTGGGTCATATTAACAAAGCACAATGGTTAGACTATTTTTGTATCACTCTTGGCATTGCTGAAGCTAGAGCTGAAGATCAAAGAAGACACTACTGAACAGCCAGTCGGCACCAAAGGATCCAAACTAGAAGGCTTTCGCTGGAAGTCCACCAGCAGTGTGCACGCCGTCAAATGGCAAAGCTGTGGTTTTATTCCATCTTGGGCTTGTGCCAGAACCCATCAGGATCGTCTCGCAGAGCGGTGCAGAGCACAGCCCCAGGCAGCTGGTTTCCCTTCTTCATGAGATCATGCGATAGATAAATACTTCAAGATGCACACCAAAGTCTATGTTGGCCAGTTCAACATCATCCTGCTTTCATTTGGATATTTTTGTGCTTCTGCCATGGGCGAATAGGCTACAAAGTTAAAGGGAGTCTCTTTTAATTGTGTTTAATGTTATGTCTTACTTTCTGCCCTGTAACCTGCAAAAGTTAATACATTTCAAGTCTGATCCATGTTGTTTATAATTAAAGATTTATTGCTGTGTTTTAGTTAATGTTGATAGTGATGTGATTTACAATTTGGAGTCTGCAGTAGTTCCTTTTGAAATCTAAAGGATGTGCTGTGCCTGTTCTGTGTGTGACTTCCTGGACCGCTAAATCTGCCCTGTGCTGGACAACTCTTCCATAAAAAATAGACTTGGTTCAGCAGAGCAGAGCGGAGAGCTAATGCTAGATTGGGGAAAAATGACTGCTATGAATATTTGTACAAATATCTATATGCTTCTTCAAACAAGGCTCAACAGGATAGCGCAGTCTCAATCTGCAGCTGCAACAACAAGGAAACATTTTAATCAACCTGATTATCAAACTATATAATCCAGTGAGACAAAAATAAAGCGTACATGTAAAAAAGGCATAATAATAAGCAACCATCCTATGATGAGCTTTAGTGATGTCACCGCTGCAGTGTAAGGTGGGACTTCTGACGGCAAATTGCTTGAGTCTCACACCCTAGGGCTAGTTTAGTCCATACCCTGAACTGTGTGGCCCAATTAATCGTTGGGGACTTATTTGTGTTCACGTGCTTCCATGTTCAAGTAAGTGCTGGATAATTGTCACCTTCATGGACCCTTGGTAAAGGAGTGACATTGTAATACAGTACTGATTTCGTGTTCAGGTGCTAAATTGTGTTACTGTTTGTGATTGCCAACCCATGTCACTGTGTGGAGATAAATTTTATGTTACTAGTTTCAACATGTTTGGTAGTATTCACCTTTGCTAGTTAGCTCTGCTGTTAGTCTTAGTCTTTGGTATTTGGACGGTAATATAGACACGCAGCATTTTATGTCCCTGTTTCACAACTAGGTGGGGCTCTTTGTTTTCTGATGTGAAGCATTATTTCTCTGTATGTACAAGAGATCATATCTTACTACCTATCGTCGACAAGTGTTCTTAAATATTAATGGTGTTTGTTTACTGTAGTAGCATTTCTAAAGATACAACCCTTTGATTAGACGTTAATTAGTAAATCACCTACTTTGTCCTATTAAGAGTACTTGAACCTGAGGAAAGCCATGTACAGAATGGGGAATATTCGGTTATAATACAAGTTTACCAAGCTAAATTAAACTGTTTAAATGTCCTGTGCTCTGCTGTGCCTCCAATCCAATTAATAAAGTGCAGAGAATGAATACTGAATCCATTTTAGTACACATCATATATATATATGTATATTCTTTCGTGTTCCGTTTTCCCACACCAGTAACTAGTAAGGTCTGAGTATGATAGCCCACTGCTTAATATGAATGGTTTTGTTTACATCCCTGTGACATCCATCCAAACCCACACAATTTAGTATTTACCTATCAAAATCTTTTGCAGAGCTGTTGGTTGAAACGCCGGAGCTGTGACCCTTTGTGTTGAACTGTGACAGCAGATCAGCCTGATAGAAGAGCAAATGAGGTGATCTTACAAGGTGTAAATCAGTATATCAGAGGTCATCATGATTGTAAAGAGCTGGGGTGGGATGAGATAGGGGGGAAAAGACACCTGCCTTTCTGGTTGGTTCGTCCTGCTCCAGGCAATCAGCCTCGCCCTCAAACTCTCCAAATACTGCTTCTCTCGGCCAGTCACAGACCTGTGGAAGGAGACAAGGAAAATTCATGAGCACTTTTGGAGGTAAAGACATTCAGTCCCAAATAAGGTGACAGATAATAAATACCAGCATACATAAAAATCAATGTGCACTCATATGCTGAGGATGCTGAATGATATCTGTTTGTGTGAATGTGGTGCTACAGTGTATCACAGCACAAACAGCAGCAGGTAACCGGGCAATGGGCTCAACACAGTAACTAGTGGCCAGGTTCAAAGAGTGTGTTTGCAGCGCGACATGTCTACTCATAAAGTGCAAAGTTTAATGTTTCCCTCTGCTTCCAACAACTACATAGAAATGCAATCAAAACAGTTAGACTCTTTTAAAATGTATCTGTCATAGTTACATAGCATGATGATATAAGGCAGCACACTGCATACAATCATTTCCGGGGGGGGGGGGGGGGGGGGGGGGGGGGGGGGGGGGGGTTGCCAGAGTAGTTAGAGACTGTCCAGTCAAAGCAATACGCTGCAATACTTTGTTTTTGCAGCAAAAGGGCTTTCTGTAACACAACCTGCTGAGCAACTGCAGTATTTCACAAGTTCCACACAAAAAGACACATCCTATCTGCTACTGTGGTTATTAACGTCAACACAACTTTCCTCAGTCAAAAAGCCCCAGCAGTGCTCCAGCATAATACAGGCTAGCCTGTGAGGTGCCTGCACAGAGCCCAAAGGATACTAAAGGACACTACCCACCCAGCCACAGCCTGTTCACCCTGCTGCCTTCTGGAAAGATATATAGAAGTTTCTGCTGCCACATCACCAGACTGCAGAGCAGCTTTATCTCCCAAGTTATCAGACTCTAATTCGTCCTCAGCACCGCTTCATTGATGATAGTTTATTTTTGTTTACCATTTTTCATAATTGATTCTGTATTGAAGAGCTGGTATTATGCTCATTTTCAGGTTCAAAATCTTATTTAGGGGTTGTACCAGAACAAGTTTACATGGTTTAATTTTCAAAAAACACCATATTTTTCCTCATACTGCACATTGCTGCAGCTCCTCTTTTCATCCCATGTGTTGTACGCTCCGCTCTTGAGCTACAGAGTGATGCATCTTACTTGTACAAAATCTTTGTTGGGAGTTGCACATGCGCAGTTCCCAGGTAAGGACTACTAGCCAATCAGAAGCAGAGAAGGGCGGGTCGTAAGAAACAAGGTAGTGTGATCCAAATCACAGCCGCCTCAGACTGCGACCTTAATGTAGCAGATGGTATAAGATACTCACTCAAGTCCACAACCACACAACATCATTGTTCCACATCTTATCATTAGGACTAAACGTTGAACTGTTGCCGGTGTTCTGTCGATCTATGCTGCCTTGCTGAAAAACACTACAATAGCGCAAATCGATAGACTTTGATTGACTCTACTCGGCCCTGCTCTGTTTTCCATTGCAGATAGTACCCAGAGATAGTACGTAGCTGGTCGTCATAGCGACGCCAAACACAACTGCCGCGACGTAATGTTCAATGCGACACACACACCAGTGATCCACACAGCTCTCTCTTTTTTAAGTTAAAATGTTTCAACATTACTCAGAATGTAAAGACAGATAAGCGGTATGAAAACCTTACAGCTGTGTTTCCTCTGCCGTTGTTGCTGCAGCGGTCTGTGTGACGGCGGGAGCAGAGGGCTCTGTGAGCGGGCGGCTGGCCGGCCTCACACGCTCCTCCCGCGGGTTGGCACAGGCTTCCCCCGCAGCCACTTGCGGAGCTGCTCAACTCCGACAATATTCAAGCAGATTTTTGTTCTGACATCACTTCTCGTAAAACTGACAATATTCGAAATCTACAGAGCTGATTTCTCACCTCAAAACTTCTCAGAAGTGGATTTAGTGATGAAATTCCATATGAAAACTGTAAAATATAAAACTTTCTGTTGCTGGCCTCTGTCTGGCGCAGGCAATGATGATGCAGTGAATAGTGTATATTCTCTCTGACCAATCAGCAGTCTGCTGTGTTTTTAGTATCCCTTAGCTCGCTTGGAACCTCACACAGGTGAGGTGATATGAAAAAAAGTACCTGGAAGCAGGTACAACATTTCTACAATGAAAACCCAAATAAAGGAGAGTGGAGCCAAAAGGCTTCCGCTCAGACTAGCTTGGTTTGAGGGTGTGCCTGACCCCGCTAGCCGCTTGGCAAGCTTTATAAAGCGTTTTCATTGTGACGTCACAAGTAAAGGAAGTGAAGGGCTGGACTACAAACGAGCTGTTTTCAAGCGGTTCAGAGCAGAGCTTTCTGTGGGAGATGGGAACTCCCTTTGGGCTGGACTTTGGGCTTTTTCACTTTGCAAACCTGTTACATGCACAAAAAGAGATATAACTCAATAAAGGAGAGGGGAAAATCCAAAAAGCATAATACCACATCTTTAATGTATATTGTCTGCTATGTAGCAGAAGGAAGTTACAAAACTCAATTTCATTAAATAACTTGTTATATTGTGACAATAAACCATCCTACCTAACCACTTTAACGTAAAGTTCAACACACCAACCTGCAAAATAAATACTGAATGAACAACAAAATGGCGAAACTTGCAGTTTCCGAGTTATAAAACTGATCAACGACACAGCTGCACAGCTTTTAAATAAATCTTACTTTGTAACATTAACGACACATGGTCATTACACAGTTAGCAAAGACAGAGCAAGACAACACAATCAAATGACAAGGAAGGCAGCAGACGACAGAAGCAAGTTGAGTTGACACAGTCATGTGAACCATCAACATAGACAGTAAGCATGCTGACTTATTTTTGGCACAAACAGAACCCCATAATATACATTGTATTGTTCTGGATGGCCTGGGAAACAGCTTGAATTCCACAACTTCCTTGATTGAGTTTGTGTGTGTGCAACCATTCACTGTAGCCTGACTCCAGAGGTTTCTGTTGGCTTACAGTCTCAAAGCAAATGGTTCAGTCCAATACTGTAGACTACATATGATTAGTGCACATGTTTTGCCATGTGTCAGTTTATCTGGATATTTTTCACAGTCTGCCACTCACTGCACTGAGCCACATAGCAGGACAGTTAAATATAACAACTGTGCATTTTGCAATAAGCAACCCATTGGCATCTGATTTAATCAGCTTGAACAAACGATGGCAATCATGAAGAGTCATAAAATCAGTTTTCTGCAACATTCAGGAATATTTAGCAAAATTAAGAAATGGTTGGCATGACCCTCAGGGGCACAAAATGTGCCCCTGGACTTTTCTTGTTCATCTGTTTATTATTGTTTGCTGTTTTTCTTCCTTTTTACATGTTGTCTGCTCTGTTGACTTTATTCCTCAGGAGTATGTTTTATAAAGTCGCCCAAAAAAAACACCTCGCGTTTTGTTTTGTTTTTCCAACCTGCATTTCCGTTTTCACAGTAAGCCAGGTTTGGAAGAGGCTTGTGGTTGATTACCGATTGAGACCAACAGGGTGGGCTCCTGAATGACATCGGCACCAACAGGTGTGTGTTCACTGTTGTTTTACCTGGTTCGTGCTTGTTAAATATCCACTGTCCTCATGTTCTAAGTAATACAAGATTACGTCTCTCTTTGTGTGTTGAAAAATGCTAAAATGTGTTCTGTGGCGACCATTAATATACCTGGGCAGTCCGCGCAAGTCTGTCTATGGGGAAACACTGCACTTTGGCTCATTAATTGCGAGCTTTGTATCTTCATGTATCCCTCGCGGTGAAAACCTCCACACCTGACGTGTTTTAGAGTCTGTGTGTGTTTGGCTGACCGTCTGTTGCTGTCTGTGCCGCTGTGCACATGACGTGAAACACTATACAGCGCATCATGTATCCATGTAAATGTGACGCTGAACCCCCTGGTCACCGTCATGGCTGATGAAGCTGAAAATCTGCAATTTTGTGTTTTCTTTGATGCAAAGTTTCACACGGCACCACACCCCACAAAATCTAAACACTTTTCATCAACACATCTTTCTAGTAAACACTACTGTTTTGGTTTTGTCTATTGAAAATTTGAATCCCCACAACCATTTCATATGCCTTTTCCAAGTCAAAGAAAACTACCATTTCCTGACACATAACATCATAGATGCTAAAACACTGAAATGCTATAACATTACAACATATTTCATCATTCCCAAGAGATGTTCATCCTGATCTTACTATTGCCCTCTTAATTTCTTCCATAGTACTTTTATTTATTGTACTGTTAATATTGTCCCTTCTCTCAACAATTCCAGGATGAGTATACCATTACCCTTATTCTCTTGCCTCCTCAGTCAAGTAATATGGATATAAGTAAGTGCCTTCTCCATCATCTCTGCCCTATCTTCATCAGACACTGCTGCTTCCTCTCCCATCTTCGGTACTGGATACTGAAATTCCCTTCTGTACTCCCCCCACGGGTGCTGATCTACCAATTTTTTTCTAAATGCCTGCCAGCTTTGCCTTTTTGCTTTAACCTTTCCAACATTTGCTTGTGCTTGCTTATATTTAATTAAATTCTGAAAATTATGAGTTATCCTTAACATCCTGAGAGTTTTATTCCTTTCTTTCACACATTCATCCGTCCACCAGTGAACAGCCTTTTTCATAATTTTTCCTTTAATCTAGAAATTGACTGATTGTACCTACTAGTTTTTCTTCTGATACATTCCACTCACATATTCTTGCTATGTTTCTAGATACCGGGGTTAAATCTAGTTCTGAAGTGTTCCCTGTGTGCACATCTGATCTTGTCCCTTGCCCGTCATTTAAACAAACCATGCTCTTTTCTTCTAGCAGTTATTTTTTACCTCACCATCTATTCTCATTCCTCCCCATACATACCAACATCCTATTACAACCCAGCCCGTTAACTTGTGTTAAGCTACTTAAATCTGGTTTCCTACTGGGATTGTAATAATTACAAACTCTCCCTCACCTGCCTCTGTCTCTCGACAGTTACATATTCTTGCTCCCATCACATCTAACAGAACTATTCTGAAATCCAAATTTGGTCTCAACCAAGTTTCCTTTATGCCATCTGGTTTATTTTGGTTACATCATTTCTAAATTCCTGTCCATTGGCCAATAAACTTCTAGCATTCCACTGTTGCAGGAGAACCATTATTGGTCCTATCCAACCCATGATTGCTCCTGTAATGCTTCAAAACTGAGATCATTCCTCACCTCCTCGCATATCAGCCTGCTGATATCTAGATGATGGGCTGCAGCCTTTACAATTATTTGTATTCTCTGTTTTGGATTGAAATTTAATATAAAATCACTTTGTTCTCATTTGCCTGGTCTGATTCTTTTGTGGGTTATTGTCCTGCTCCTCTTCTTTCTTTCATTCCTCCTCTCTGATTCACCATCTTCACAGCCTCTGCATATGTGATCTTATTCCAAGCTCTTACTGTACTTCCATTTCCCTTTTCCTCAAATAAGCCACCATGGGACTGCCACTACAGTTACATTTTGGTTGTTCATGATTACATTGCCCGTACTTCTCCACATCTGGCACATCTTCTGCCTTTACATGTCTTGGCTGTATGACCAAATCTCTGACAGTTGTAACACCTTATTGGCTTTGGGATGTACTCTCTGTAACTCAAGATGTCTAGAGTCACATTCTTTGCAAGCACTTCCTCTTCAAAATCAAGCACAGCATACTCACTGTCTTGCCTCACTCCCTCTTTGGTTTCCTGCAACCGCTGAGCACCTTTCCTCCACTGTGACTCCGCCTGCCATCCCCCAAATCACTCCCTTACAGCCCTTACTTCCTCTTTCAACATGGCTTGCACTTAACCGCTTTGAACCTCACCAATCCTTTCATCCTGCCAGACCATTCTCTCTGTTCTTCAATTCTGCAAAACATTCAACAAATATCCGTCTTTCAAAACCATTGCCATGTGTATTTCTATGTTTCTCAAAAAGGTTGAGAAATTCCTCTACCCTCGCCAAATCTCAATATGATCTTAAAAAAAAAAACTTCTTGGGCTCTCTTCTCTATTCCTGCCCCATTACCTTCACTGCTCTTTGCACTAGTCTCTGCAAAATTATTTCCTATTTTCTCCCTCATTTTCTCACTACCATGGCTTCTCGTATTAGTTAGTTTTGCTTTGTATTTAGTTGTAGTTGGTGTTCATCTTGTTTACCCCTTGTGTGTTATTTGGTTTGGTCAAACCATTATATATGTTCCCTTGTGTGTCATTGTGTCAGTCTGTTCAGTTAACACGTTGTTTAGTTGATTTTATATTGATTATTGCTAGATTTTGTTGATCTCTTTTATAAGGCCACAGAATTAAATTCTTGATTTCTTGGTCCCTAACAGCTTTGAGGAACGTAATAAATAAACTTAATAAACTAGTGGGTTTCTATGTTACAATGATCCGATAATTGTTCCCTTGAGCCTCAGTCCTCCTTTGAAAGTAATCCAAATTGTTGTCTGGTTTGATTGATAGTGTAGGAGTGAATTTCTCCAACAATATGTGCTGTTATGGGTTGTCGCTTTTTATTACAGAATCATCAGGATCCTTGTCTGCTGATAAAACATTATGGAGGACTTTATTTCTTTATTGAACATTCCTTTTCTCTGTGCACAGAGTCAAATCATGTTAATATACGAATAATTTAGCTACCATGTATTTTTTATGTATGTAAAGACAAATTGAAATTTACAAAGATGATAACACTGATTACTGTTATAATTAAGGCAATCCCTACATTTATTGATTATTATAAATGTATTGACTCTGATTTTATTTGCATGAATACTTTCTCATTGTTTGGCATTGACAAATAACTGTAATTCTGTCTCCTGCTTTTGTTGTTGTGCACGATTTAATACAGCTGGTAATGTATACTTGGACAGAGAAACGCACTGTACCCTGACATTGTGTTGGCCATGGCCTAATGATGTAATATACTGGAGACACCTACTCTAGCTGAGGAGAGGGAGAACATTATACCTTTCTGCCCTCTCACTGACTTCAGACATCATGTCATTTTCTTTCTGAGCCTCAAATGCCCACAAGGATTTGCAACCCTCAATTACCCTTTCAGTCGCAGTTTCACACACTCATTGCTTTTGTTGTGATGCTCGTTTTATCCTCTGGAATCTCAGTATTAGAGAAGTCACATTTGTGAAAAGACTTCATTAATAAACGCTTTCATAATCTTTAACCTCGATCATCTGAAAAGAAATGTATATCACTGGGCCCCCTTCCTGTGACAGATTTCCAAAACCAATGTGCATATCATGGAGCTGGCTGTGAAACGTGACTTTACCCTCATTAAAGTTATTATTTAGTAGAGGGTGTGGAAGAAATAAGTCATTTTCACTCACATGAAATATCAAACAAGCAGGGTTGTTTCTCAGTAACAGTAAAGACAAACATTGTCTTTGCTGTCTAATTTGACAGCTGAAATATCTCAGATTTCAAAAATCACAGGCTTCATTATTCAATGCCAAAATCATGACATTAACTTCCTGAGATTTCTCCAATATTAATATAGCCTGGAGAAGGCAAAGCAGCTTCACAGCTTTTATCTTAACATAGAAATCCAAGGTCCGACCTGCACAGTTATTCTTGCTAATTTGACCTCAGATCAAATGGATGTTGGGTGGAGCTCTGCTGGGAATTATACAAGTTCACCAAAATTCACTTAATTCAAAGAATCACAAAGGTTTGAGTTGTAACAGGCGCAACTTTCTTCTTTTTCCTGCCTCTGTTGGCTGTTTGCTGAGTATATTATCGGCATCTAGAGGTTAGTGTAACTGTGAACCATGTTCACATGTTTGCAATGTGTGCCGTGTCACGTGTGTGTGCACATGGGTGCACAAGACAAACAAATCAGGGACCCACTCATAAGAAAACTAATCCATAGTGATATATATGAAGTCCACAGGGTTGAACCAGAATCTGCTTTAATATTTTTGGGAATCTCGTTATTCATTTGAAGTATTAGGAAGCACAACAACAACTGCTCTTTAATACCTTCATGATTGCAAAAAAGGGAGCTTCTCACAGTCAACTTATGGCTTAATGATTTAAGCCTGTACACACAGTTAGGTTCCTGTTAAAGGACAGATGTGTACAGTTGGAATAAATATGTCAGCCTCTTATCTGCTACCTTCATTTAACATCGAACCTCAGTAGTCACTGACTGTGAATTATGGTTTTACGTTTTGTTTTATTAGCAGACCTTACAAGGTGGGAGTTGAGAATGTTTTCAAACATTTAAATCTCCCATTTGTATTAATTTGGCACTCCATTATATCCTCAAAATTCATTGGTCTTTCTATAGAGGCGACTACACAGGCATAACTGATGACTCTTTTAACATTATCACCTTGATATTTAAAGGATTTTGCAAAACAGGACACATCCAAGATGTATTATGAATGTAGATTAATCTAAACTGGAGTAATAGTTGCTGTGTGCATGGAGTTATAGGTTATTCAAAATGTTTGTGAAGAAACTGCACACTGCAACAGAGTTAACATGTCATCCCACACAAACACATACTGCACCGCAGCATCCATGTCCAATGGTGTGCAACATATGCCTGTGGAGATTGGATATTTCGGGCCATCACAGCCTCTCCACACCTCACAGACTTCCATTAAAAGAAAAGCAAAATTCAATTACTGTGCCAGAGACTGCAGGAAAACTACCTTTTCAGGACACACACACACACACACACACACACACACACACACACACACACACACACACACACACACACACACAATAAGGCAGCAGTTAACACTTTTGTGGGCGGTTTTATTGTGAACTCAATTCCAATTAGTCTTCAGGCACCTGCCACCCTTTTCTCAAACCTTTTGGCAGTTCTTAAGCTGCTGGCTTTGAAAGAAAGAATATAAATCATACATAATATAAATATATATTTGTTTTCTCCAGTAAATTTAGAACTTAATTCCTTCACAGAAGATATTATCCTTTGCGCGTTGATTAGATTGTCTGGCTTGACACAATCAAGACCAGGCATCATCAGCTACACGTGCCAGGCACATCTGAGCAACTTTGATTTATCCAACCATTTCTATCGGCCCAGCTGTGGCTAAGATGTACTCTATCAATATGTAGCCAGTCCACTTCAGGCAGTTCACGTGTTGGACATGTGCCTCATGTTTCCAAAGATGTCAGCAAGGCTGTGTACAGGAACATTGCAGATATTTTTTGAGATATCTGTTATCTCTTTTGAAGATAAATGCTTTATGGCTTCATGGATATCTAAGCTCACTTCTCTTGGGCTGACTGTGGCAGATCTCAGCACCTTCTGCTGGACAGTGGATTGTGATCAAAAGATGAACTCATTGTGACCCTGAATTACTCATGTAATAGCTATCCCTGTCTCACTGTGAGGTGATAATGACTCCCTCAGCCTTGACCTGACAAACACCACCCAGGGTTCAGCTTCAATCAGTGGTTTTTAATGAGATCACAGCGTTAATTCACTTATTTCACTGGCTAGTGTGTGTCAAGGAATCCTAATAGGCTCAACCTTGTGTAGATTAGACTTAAGTTCTTGGGAGATCACTTAGCTTAAAAGTAAAATGTCAGCATCATTAAAATGTCTTTATCTGTTCCAGAGGGAAACACCATATCAGCAGTAACACTATTTATTCCAGCATCAAAGACATTCTGTTTTTACATTAGATTCAATTTAGAGGCCTTTATTGGATGATAAGGATTATAGAACATAATAAAGTCATAAGTATTAATTTACTGTGGTCATGTGATTATCAAGGTTAATAGATACTTTGATTGCCTCATGGCTAACCAATAATTAGACATGTCATATTAAATGTTTGATAGCTGTTTGATTGTTGGAAAAAATAAATATGATCCATCCAAACTGCTTGTGAAAAAGTAAGACAAACTCTTAAGAATACTGTTTTTCTGCTATTGAAGTCTTTAAGATGTATGATCCCCAGCTTGTGCTCTATAAGATCACTCATTTGAACATTATTGTGTTTTATGGCCTCATTCAGTCACTGCTTCGTTCTGAGTGGCCTCACTGAGTAGCTTAAAGACACACTCCCTAGTTTAGTTACAGTGCTCATAAATCTTACAATTTCTTCTTTGCTAATTGTCAATGTTTTCAAACTCAACTAGCTAGAAGGACTATTTGGGTATGTTTCTGGCTGTGACAAAACCTGAGAGCATATTCTTTAGTATGGTAGCAACAGAGGCAGCTACTAGATTTTAACAGTGTTTTAACATGGCATCATAAAGCATCAAAGGGATTACAGGATAAATGTGACGGGAAACCAATTCAGCTTTGATTGGATTTGTATCCTTTACCGATTTGTTTGTGCTTAGCTAGTGACATCTGGGAATAGACTCTCTCTCTCTCTCTGCAGTATGTCATAATAAATGACACAGTAGCATTGGTGCAATTACCCATATCCCATCGTCACGCACTGCTCTTTCGCTCTGCAGAGTTGTTGAGACATCTGTTGTACAGAAACCTTTGACACAACGTCTGCCTGATACTACTGTATATTGAAGAACAATACAATTTTACAGAGAGGAAATTACTGTAAGTAAATACACTGAATGGCAATTGCAGGAAAAAAAATACAGACCATAAATTGTGTCAAAAATGGGATTTGATATCATAATCATTAATTGTTTTCAAAATCTTAAAGATACCTCCAAAGTCTCATAATACATCAGTTTTGCATTTACAATTTGTTCCCACTGCCCTGAAAAATTTATTAATGCTGGTTTAAGTATGCCAAAGAGCCAAAACGTACTTTGTGTTTTGCTCTAGGCATACAATGTGCTTTCTAAATAGTCCACCATGTACAATTTGGGATTAAGAGCTACTCAGTGAATTTGGTTTGTTTACTCAATAATTATGGCATATTTCTTATTCCCTCAAGGGGAGGAAACAAACAGCTCAGTGGAATATTTCCCCCCTTATTTGATGAATATTCTAGCTCTAATCAGAATGTGCAATACGCTGTCATGTTTTATTTGCACAAGCCAATGAAAAAGGGCTTATTACTTGCTGGAGAACAGTGGGACTATACACTTTGGATTTTTACTATAATAGTGTTCATAAATGTCTGTGAATCAAAATATTGACCAATCTCTCCATGAGTAGTTCATAATCATCAGGTGAGTGTTACCATAAATTTATCAGTAATCACTGGTAGCCTACTCTGTAAATTTAATGTGAGAATCAGTCAAGTGCATGAGAAAATGCACTCTACGTTTGTAATGATTTGATATACATTTTATTTCCTCAGATGAGAGAGAGAGAGAAAGCTGTGCTGTACAAAAGTCACTGTATAAAAGACTGAATTTAAGGTGAGCTCCTTTCACCACTTTGTGCCTCTGTCTCACTTTTTCTGCTAATCCCTTACAGCCTTTTCCACCCTCAGCCTTCAATCCCTTCACCCCCCTCCCATTTCATTCCCCTATGCCCTCTCTCCTTTATTTCCCCTGTCTTTATAGCGCACCCCCCCCCCCCCCCCCCCCCCCCCCCCCCCCCCCCCCCCCCCGTCACTAAGCTGAAGGAGGGAACTGAGAGCAAAGTATGTGGAGTCCCTCCCAGACAATCCAGTGCTGGTTATTGAGGATCTGCAACTCTACAGGCAGGAGGCAGGCAGGCAGGCACACTGGTGTGTCATATCTTATCTCTCCTCTCTTACAGTTATAGAAACTTGGATCTGATCAAAGATACTGCCAGCCATCTAAATTCTGGCAGGCTGGAAAACAATATAAGAGGGGAGGGAGAGAAGATAATAGCAAAGAAGGGAACTGGGGGTAAATATGTCCAGTGCTGTAAAGTGGTAATAGGGGAGGCTGCAGAGAAGTGTGGGCTGGGTTAAACTGGCACTTAAAAAGAAGCTCGCTTTGGCTTTTGAGCATTTCACCAGCAGGGAGGCTAAGAGGGGTGCAGTGAAGGAGTGGATGAGACAACAGCTCCAGGGGAAAGGTGTACTCTCACTTCATTGGACTGGTATTTTTAGCTCCCAGCTCTTTCACTTTACAGTTTTTCTCTTCCACTCTTTCCTTGGTGGAGGCTAGCCATGGGCACTGGTGTGGATAGGTTTCTGTGGACAGTGCTGCTGCTGCTGCCAGTCTTTGGAATCTCAGTGGCTCTGCCAGATAGCTGGCTGCCTGGGGAATATGCAAACAACATGGCTGATGCGTTAAGGTTCCTCAGCAACTACAACAGCACTGCTGAGGAGGTGTTATCCTTCAGCGTCTCTGCCAGCTGGAACTACAACACCAACATAACGGACCACAACTCCGAGCTTCAGGTAGGACAACTCCAGGAGTCTTAAGCTTAGAGGGTGACGTGTTAGCTGAACCTTCATCTCACATTGCTATTTAAATTGGCCAAGTCAGATCTTGCCAGTACTGGCACCTCGTCACCAAAAATGCATGCATGGTCAAGGGTTTCTGTGGAGCTGAGCCCTGCTTGACTTGGAGATCACCCCTATTCATCTCTTTCCAGAATTACAGGCTGAGTTTCCTTCCAACGCAGCCAACTCTGCTTGTGTGTTACAGGAAATATAAAACAGATTTGACTGCCTGCAGTGTGAACGTCTTCAAGTTTTGAATGAATTTCCAGGGGGTCTTGTGTGCCTTTATGATGGCTATTTATTTGTTTAACTGTGATTTATGATATTTTCTGCTTGTTCAGTTTCTTCAGATAGTTGCACCCACTACAGGATGCAGTTATACACACAAACAGTCTTCATGTTCTAATGTGGCAATATTTGCAGCTGACCTCACCTTTTGAAACAATTTCAAAATGTTTTTTTTTAGAGACTAGCTATGCGACATTACAGTAATAGCAGATTACAATGGTTTTACAGTTTTATCTCACCATATGCCTGAGAAGCGTTTGCATAAACACTGAAGATAAGGGAGAAAGTATGCTGGCAATGAAGCTGGAGAAAAGACAGGCGGGAGGCGGCCGGGGCCAGTGAAACTTTAGAGGTGTGAAAGAGTATTGACTCGCCTTTGGACGCAAGCGTCAACACACACATATTCATGGATGCGTGTAAACAATACAAGCTTACTCAAACTTATTAAAGCAAATTGTCCAACAGACACACTCAGGGCAAAGCCTTTGGTTTTTTATTCTGTATGTGTTTGGACAGCTGTCACAACAAGATTTCCGTACACTGTCCAGGCTCTGAACGCTGGTCACATCGAACAGGTGTAGATGTGGCCCCCACCACACCAGTGTCAACAGGGTCAGGCTGCAGAATGTGTTCTGCTCTCCAGAATGTGTCTGGGATGTAAGGTGAAAGATGAGCAGGCTTGTGAGAGCAGGATTTCTTTTTTTCTGGATAGTTCAAAGATGGGATCAAAGTGGATCAGAGCGCTGAGTTCCACCTGATCTGGCAGTCCGGGGCGAGCACAGCAAATCAGCCAGACGCGAATGTTCTAATGTTGGCATTCCACGTATGCTGCAGTCCATTACATTCAAATTATTATCAATAAACTGGCAGATTAAATTACAACAATTACACTCTGCTCATGCCCACAAAATCAACATGCAAATGCACACACACACTTTTCTCAGCCCATGCAACTGACCTTGCCACAATTGAGGCTCAGTCAAGGATGCCAGTGACTGATGTCCTGTGTGTCACAATCAGAAATCTGTTTTAAGAAACAGTTTGTCACCTTTGTCACTATTTTTTCTTTTAAATTCAACTATCTTAGATATAGATATCTTTAAATATGTATATTTATAATCTTTAGGTAAATGCTAACATTAATGTATTTACCTTTAAAAGTTAACAATCAAAGACAATGTGGTATCTCATTTTGGAAAGAAACTCTTACAGTATTGTTGGATTCAAGTCCAGTAATTCTTTGTACACACATATAATACATAAAGTGTTCAAAGGATTAACGTGTATGAAGAATGAAGATTTGTTAATGGAAAAGTCACTCCACAAAAATGTTGCTTCCTCAAAAAATTAACAGCACTGATTGTTGATAACAGAAAGACAGTGAGGGAAATAATATCAGCAAACTTTGTGTTTTTTGGTCCGTTGGAGATGTGATTATCTGGTTGGATGGATGGGTGTAGGCAGGCTAGAAATAATTCTTGAGAAAAGACTCTGGTTCAGAGGAAGAGCACAAAGGTCAGAGTTAATACTTCACCTCACTATGACCAGTTTTCCCTCCTGCTGCCTATTATTTTAGTGAAGGCTGTGACAGACAGATAAAGAAGGCTTTAATGAAAACATTACAGGAATAGAGCTACTGTTCTGTCTGTTTTGATCATGAACAGTGCTGAGCAAGCGGTGAGCACTCATTGCTCTGTGGTTACATCAACATTAGTGTGTATGCAGATATTTTCCATTAAGTGTGAGTAAGCCTGCTCACAGTGTGATCTGCATTTGTTAACTTTCACATGACACAAAGGACACCATTTTTTTTCTCAGGCAAATGAAAAGTCAAAGGTGCGGTATATGAGATATATATTTTGCGGTAACAACACAGCAGAACTTAATAATTTTGTATAGGAGGAAATCAATGTGAAACGGGAATACTATCCATGCAATGTTCCACTGCAGTTATGACTCCATCCATTCTTCTGGCATTGTCATACTGAGAACTCCTACAGTTTGTCCATGACCTTCCAGAGTGCCGTAAAGAAAAGCTCCTGCCACTCATTGAGGCCATATATGAGCCCATGTAAGATGGCCTTTAAAAAAATATTATCTTCGAGCTTTTTTCAGCTTTTGCTGTTCTGTTCTCGCTCCAAATAGATGGAGCACTTTATCGATCCCAGGGGGAAGATGTGTTGGTACAGCTGTCAAGCAAGATATCAAGTTGTAGGTATAGGAGTTGAATAACAAGCGTGTACAGACATGTGAGTGGCTCTGTGAGGCCATATGAGTCATTGTTAAGAAAACTATTAGATAGGTAAACCAAAGTATTGGATGAATTAAAGTACATTTCATCACACATAAAAGTTATTCTAATGTAAATGTTCAACTTGAAGAGAAGAATCTGATACTGATATGAAAAATCAGAGTAAGACTGGACCCAAAGACAGAGCTTTTTGCTTTATGCTCTGATGTGACTGCCCCAGAACACTGCCAAGAAAAGGGTGGCATGTGCACAATAATGAGAAACCAAATATACTATACTATATATACTGTATATATGTAAGAACCTGAGCTTCCTTAAAAAGTAGATTCAGCTACTATTGTTGTTCCCTCTCCATGAGGTCCTGCAAATGATCAAACCCACCCTTGTTTCAGTGTCTTTCAGTCCCTTCATGTCCACCATGAGTTCGTCCTGGCCACACTCAGCCAAGATAAAAACACGCTTTAAGACAAAATTAAGCTTAATGTATAATGCTACGTATTTACTACCTCCTCTTGGTAGGCCTTTAAACATTAGATAGTTTCTGAATAATTCCAGAAATTAAGTGATTCAGTATTTCATTATCATTTAGTTTTAGGCTTTGGATATTTTATAATGCTCTATGCTTATTGTTTGTTTTGATGTTTTTATGTATGGATTGCCGAAAGTCTCCTGTCTGCACAAAATTTTACCCTCGGGTACTAATAAAGACACCTTGACCTTGACCTTTACTCTCTCCTCTCGTCTTTAGGTAAATGCATCCCTTGAAGAGCAGGCCTTCTCTGCAGCATGGGGGTCAAAGGCCAAGCAGGTCTTCTCTCTTGAGATTCTTGACTCTCTCCCTGACCCTAAAGACAAGAAACTCATGAACAAGATCATGATACTGGGAGCTGCCAACCTACCCCAGAAAGAAAGAGAGGAGGTTTGTTTCTGTTTCATATTTTCTAATTGGGAACTTTACTGTGAGTCCTTGTGATCATGTTTTTGTCACTGCATCAATGCTGGCCACTTGAAATTTCCCTTTTCTTGTCTCCAGTACAACAAAATTCTCAGCACCATGGACAACATTTATTCAACATCCAAAGTTAGTCCACAGCCAAACATAAGCTGGAGCCTGGAACCTCGTGAGTAAACAGACTTACGGCTCAGTTTGGCCCTCAAAATGTGTTATGTATACGATACAGATGTTTTGGAGTTATTTGAAAGAAACGGGAACGAAGCAATGTTGAGGAATACAAAACAATGTGGAGGGGAACGACTGGAAAGAAAAACAGTAGTTAGTAGTTAAGATCTTATCTGCTCTTGGAAAAGTAACAGGATGGGCAAATTACTGAAGAGAGGTCTCCAAAGGAAGTGTTAGGGATGTGCCTGTGACTGTTGAGTAAAAAGCTATAAAGGCTGTTGATGCTGCTGGCAAGTATTGTGAACAATGGCTCTTTGTTTTCTCAGCAACAACTGCCTTTTTCCTGCTGAGCGATCATGGAGTCATCTAAACACCAAGACATCTTGATTGTTTTAGGAAAAGCTTTTAAATTATATTTGTTGTTTTGTGCACCATGTAGGGTCTGCTTCTCTTTACATTCCATCCTTTTCTTCATGACTGAGGGTGTGTTGGATTTTTTTTTATCATTTTGCAGATCTCACAGACATCATGGCCAACTCCAGCAGCTACAAGAGGCTGCTGTACGTGTGGGAGGCCTGGCACAATGAATCAGGTGTACCTCTCAAGGAGTACTACCCCAGGTTTGTGGAGCTCAGCAACAAAGCCTCTCGAGCTGATGGTAAGAACGTCCGCTTGACCTGTGACATTGAGAGCACACGATTCATAATGCTACAAATAAGTTATCCATTTAATGAGAATGATGTAAAGAAAGAAGAAGATTGAAGGAGTAGAAATGATTGATCACTGACTGAAGACCAAAGAAAGAACATTAACATTTTGTCCTATTCAGGATTTGCGGACACTGGTGCTTACTGGCGCTCTTGGTATGAGACTGAGACCTTTGAGCAGGATGTAGAGGATCTCTACAGGACCATTGAACCCCTCTACAAGAACCTGCATGCTTTTGTGCGCCGCCAGCTCTACAAACAGTACGGTCCCAAATATATCAACCTCAAAGGACCCATTCCTGCCCACCTGCTAGGTACAACATACCATTTATTTAGGGAAGGGAAGGTGATGATTAGGGCGGAGGTGAGGTCAGAATTTTAGTTTTTGATAAAGGGACGGTAGTCGAATTTTCACTGTAACTAACTTCGAAGATGCTGCTGTGAAGTCAGAGAGTGAGAAGAGAGAAGTCAGAGACAATAAGCCTAGAGTATTAAGATGCAAACAGTAAATCAAGTAAATGTGTGTGCTTATCACATTACTGTGAATGAGGCATTTCCTACAGTGCCTCTGAGTGGAGTATACTAGAACAAGTTAGAATTGTTGCTCAAGTGTGTTTTTTCCCCTCACCCTCAGGAAATATGTGGGCCCAGACATGGAACAATATTTATGGTATGATGATCCCATTTCCTGACAAACCCAACATGGATGTGACTGATGAAATGGTCAAACAAGTATGTATGGGGGAAAAAATGTTTTGCCACTGGGATGGGTTGTACGGGGAAAAATTATAATTCTGTAGGTCTTGACAGTGACTTCACAAGCAGAAAAATGCCACCACAAACATTCAGATTTTAGGTGCTTGTAGTTTTTTTCTCACTGGCCTAAATTGTGACTTGTGTGATTGTTTCCGCTTCACAGGGCTATAACGCCACGCACATGTTTCGTGTGGCCGAGGAGTTCTTCACGTCTCTGGGTTTAGAGGAGATGCCTGAGGAGTTCTGGAATGGATCCATGCTGGTGAAGCCTGATGGTCGAGAGGTGGTGTGCCATGCGTCTGCCTGGGACTTTTACAATCGCAAAGACTTCAGGTAAAATTATTCATTTAGTTACAACTGAGCTTTTAAGTGAGTTACACTTAATTAATTGCTAATGTACAAGCTGAAAAACATAAACTTTATATTGTGATTATTGTGCACTTCTTGTACAGAGATATTAGTGGACAGTAATACTGCATGTTTTTATGGTTATGGCTCTGATCCAACACACAGGATTTGAAAAGAAACACTGAACTGCTAACTTTCAGCTTCAATGTAGGAACTTTTTTTCTTTCATGGGGTTTTGAAAAGTCTATGGGATGTGTTTTAAATAATTATTTCAAAACAGTTCTAATACTTCGGGACTGCACTCTCAATATTTAAAGAATCCTTCAGTGATTACTGTACATTACATTCATTTAGCTCACGCTTTTATCGAAACCGACTTACAATTGCTTTATATGTCAGAGGTCGCACGCCTCTGGAGTGACTAGGGGTTAAGCGTCTTGCTCGGGGACACATCGGTGGATGTGTCGCAGTGGGATTTGAACCCCGGTCTCCCACACCAACACACTGTACAACTGTACTTGTTGATAACCATGATAAAAAATTATATTCATGTTTCATCCTCTTTAGGATCAAGCAGTGCACGACAGTAAAGATGGAGCAGCTCTTTACTGTACACCATGAGATGGGGCACATTCAGTATTACCTGCAGTACAAAGACCAGCCTGTGGGCTTCCGTCGCGGAGCCAACCCCGGTTTCCACGAGGCGATTGGCGATGTTTTGTCTCTCTCCGTTTCCACACCAAAACATCTAAAAACCATTAATCTGCTGGAAACTGTGACCTCTGACATTGGTAAAGAGACTCAGATAGAAATAACCTCTCAATAAACAGATGTGGATGAAATGTCAACATTAGGCAATTAGGTGAATTCTTAAATATCTTATTCATCATCAAATGTTTGAAAAAACCTAAAATGCTGCATTGTGTTTCTCCAGAAACTGACACCAACTACCTGTTGAAGATGGCTCTGGAGAAGATAGCCTTCCTTCCCTTTGGCTACCTCATCGATCAGTGGAGATGGGGTGTGTTCAATGGACACACACCTCCAGAGCGCTACAACTCTGACTGGTGGTACCTCAGGTAGGCTTTTTTACACTACACAAAAATAGACTTAATATACTGTACTTACAAGATATTATACGTTTAAAGAATAGTTTGATGTTTTGGGGAAATAAACATATTCACTGTGGTGATGAAATACACACATTCACTGTGATGTTCTTGTTGTGAATATGTGAATATTCACGACAAGGTCACCACCACTGTCATGTCTTCACAGTAAATATGAAGCTACTGCTAGTCTCTGGTTAGCTTAACGTTGTGCAAAGACTGGAAACAGGGGCAAACAGCTTGCCAGGCTCTGTCCAAAGGTAACAAAATCCACCAACCAACACCTCTAAAGCTCAATAATTAACAAAAAAAACAACAACAAGCTGTGGTCTTACAGGGAGTTAAGTGCCAGACTAGTTCTTGGCTGGGAGCAGAATCTTCCTGGAGCCTTGTCGTCACTGTGAGGTTGCAAGACAAGCAGTGGAGACCAGGAAGTTACTGCCTTTGGACAGAGCCAGCTGTTTTCCACCGTGAATTAGACTGTGGTTGTACTGGCTGGCAATTACACTTAAATGTGTTTGTGTGTCTTAGTGATGTGAGGTCTGTTTTAAAAAAGAGCACACATGCACACTGGATACATAAAACTCAACAAATAGGAAAGAGAAACCCAGTCTGTATCAGTAGGCTGAATAATTTTCTAAAATGTATGTATGTAATGTTTTGTAACTCATGCCAGTGTTTTCTAAATCCATCTCTCCTTCATCTCTTATTTTATTTTAAAGAACAAAGTATCAAGGCATCTGCCCACCCACCAGGCGTACAGAGGAGCACTTTGATCCTGGGGCAAAATACCACATCCCTGGAAACACGCCATACATCAGGTAGCATCGTGTTCCAGTCCTAGTTAACTTAAAACTTAGGCTACTGATATTTCCATGACTTCACACAAATTCTTCACAAAATGCTTAAAGGAAAGAAGTTTACCCTACAATGGGGCCAGCGCCTTTTATTGCAAAATTATAATGAGTTTGTGTGTGTTCATGCCTGCACATACATATGAAGGCACCAATGAACATGCAAGAATGTCTGGTGAGCTGGGAATTGGGTATTGTGTGCTGTGATCTGGACTCAATTACTGCCACTTGAGTGTGGTTTTAAACAATACAATAACCCTACAATAGCAGGAAGCTTGTTGCCTCTATATGAAAAGCCTCTGACCCCAGCTGGTTTCTTTAACAATGTGGGGAGTGACGGTCAAATACACACTTAAACAGACAAAAACGTTTTGTGTAGTGGTTTGCCAAAACACACACTTGCATCATTCTTATCATCTAAATTTAGGGGAAATGTTTTAAAGTTTTGTTGTATTCTAGTCAGAGTATTAAAGTATGAATGATTTTATTAGTCTTTCCAAAAAATAGGGAATACCTGCTTTTAAAGTTTTTGTATAACTCATTATGATTTCTTTTTTCTTTATAATGAAATCGTTTTGGAGTATAAATCTAGTGCAGAGATGAGATGACAAAGCTATTCTTTCCCCTGCAGATATTTTGTCAGCTTCATCCTGCAATTCCAGCTTCATGAAAAACTGTGTGAGGCGGCCAACCACATGGGTCCCTTGCACACATGTGACATCTACCGCTCCCCAAAAGCAGGGGCCATTTTAAAGTATGTGATCTGATTGGGGCCTCTGTTCATTACATAGAGCATGAATAATGGGTTATGGAAGCAGTGATGGTGTGATACAATTTTATTTTACCTCCTCCAGGAATATTCTTCAGGCTGGCTCTTCCAGACCGTGGCCTGAGGTGCTCCAGGAAGCTATAGGCACCAATAAGTTGGATGCCAACTCACTGATGAAATATTTTGACCCCATTATTAAATGGCTGGAAAAGCAAAATGTGAATGAGACCCTAGGATGGCCTGACTTCAGCTGGGTCCCACCAATCCCTGAGGGCTACCCTGAGGATATTGGTAAGAGAGGAAAAATACTATATAAAAGGTATAGCTGCGTTCAAAATAAATGAATGTAATGTAAGACAGTGAAGAGGGCTGAACATTGCAGTTTTTTTCTGAGATCTTAAAAAGAAATGGTGCAGAGAGGATTAGATGTGGTGCGAAGTGTTTCTTTTGCCTTATGTCTCGCAGCCTGTGCCAAGATTTTCTCTGCATGCACGCAAACAGAAAAGTACATTTTTCTTTTCCATTTGAAGCAAATGCCTAAAAAAACTAAAAGCCTGTGGCATGTGAATCATTCTAATCATGATTTTCCTCAAAATGTGATAGTATTTTTCAGACCTAATCACATGGATCTGTATTTGTAATCCTGCATTTCAGCTGACTTTTCCTTCTCCTTGTCTACCCAGACAAGATTACAGATGAGCTTGATGCAAAGAAATTTCTGGATGAGTACAACAGTACAGCTGAGGGGGTGTGGAACGCCTACACGGAGGCCTCCTGGAAGTACAACACCGACATCAATGAAGCCAATAAGAAGGCGATGGTGAGACCCTCTGACTGACTGACCACTGAGATCACCCTTACATTGTTCAAGCATCCCCTGTGATCAATCAAGACTGTAAAGGACTGTTGCATATTATGCTGATGTTCAGGAATCAATAAAATGATTTCTTAATCAAACATGTCTCTGAATCAATAATTGATTGAATCAGCGACTAATCAACCCATGTATGCATGTTGCTATCTATCAAAGTAATTGGTACATATCTGTGCATTTTGAAACCTCTATCCTTCCATCCATCCATCCATCCAATCACCCTGCTTCCACTGACACATAATGTACAAGTAACATTTAAGAGTATTCATTATTCCTCTCTAGCTTGAGAAGAACCTGGAGATGTCAGCCCACACCCTGAAGTATGGACAGAAGGCCCGTCAGTACGACACCACTGACTTCCAGGACGGCTCGGTCAAACGAATCATCAAAAAACTCAGCGACATTGAGAGGGCTGCACTGCCCGCGGCGCAACTGGAAGAGGTGTGGAGGAGAAAAAGTTTTAGTTTTACAAATATTTATTCATGACAGAGCTGCTCCCATGGCAGGAATTGATTTATTGGTTGAATTAAATCACAGTGGGGAAAGCTCAGTTGTTCTTTCAAGGCAACAATAGACCTGACAGAGAAAACCAAGATGTGTTTCACATAGCAAACCGTTGTCAATGCAAAAGAAAACACTATCACAATGAGCATATATTTAGGGGTATTTATCCAACATTGCTGGAGACCAGTAAAATAAAACAAAGAATTAAAGGCAAATTTGTTTTTGGCCCTTGCTAACGCTGACAATTAAGTCATCTCTAGCTAGCAAACATTATCTAGCTAAAGAGAGAATTTGCAGCTAGTAGTACTGGGGATGTTAATCCATAGCACATGGTTACAGTAGATCTTACAGGTTGTGAAAGTCCATATGAACGCCCCTCATCTTGTGGTATTCACAACCTTGAAAGTGGAAATTTTTTGGAAGCTCCGAGTTTATGAGTTGTGATTTGGAAGTTCATTTTTCAGTGGATCTTATAATATTGTAATTTTAGTTGTATAGCATTTTATTGCTCACAGCTTCATGGCTTGTCACTGACTACTGACTTGTCCCCAGCAAAATTTTAATCCAAACAATAAGATACAGCCTAAATGTTGTCTGTCAGTAGGTCTCTAGTATTTGCTACACAAATGGTTAACAGTCCACCACCAACTAGCGAGAGAATAACATGACACACCTGACTGGGCCACAGAAACCTGTCGCTCTCTTAGCTGTCTCTGTCCTCGTCGCTCAGAGACACTTTGTTCTGTTTGACTGTCTCTCTGATGCCCTCTGAAGTGGCTGTGAGCTGCACTTTATCAGAGATGCTGAAGTTAACATTTGTGTGGATTTGTATTGAGATTTATGTCTGATCACAAGTGTTCAGTTTCGGTTTTCTACCTCTGAGGAAGAGCATTGCGCTCGTTTCATCAAGTACAGTCCCAGACAGCCTCTGTGTCTGTCAGATGGTCTAAAGAGGGTAGCCTACTGTACCTTATAAGCAGAACAATAACGCTAATGCACAGCTGAGGGACAGGTAGATTTTGTTAAAATATTATGACTTCATTCTCATTAGATTGCAATTTTATTCTCGTAATATTACGACTTTTGTCTCAAAATATTATTCTGCAAATGTCAGAGAACACATATGGAGAGATTGTTAATGTGCAGAAAGTTCTGAACATGAGCAGGAAACCTGCTAAAACACAGAAGAAGTCCCGGAGTTTCTAACTGAATTAAAATGAATTAATTTATCGCTACATGCACATTTGAAGACTTTAGGCTACTTCAGTCATACCTGCATGTATGTAGACTCAGCAGGGATGCAATTAAATGAGAAAAGTTGATATAGAGGAGAAACATGTCTGACAGCAATACAGAATGCCTGAGGGCCTTACTGCATTAAATTACACCATTCTATTTTATATTTTGAATTGTCACCTGAATTTTGTGTTTCCTTTTATGAAAATAAATTAATAATAATAAAATATGGAATAATTTCCTCAATAAATTGGTGCAGAAAAATTCCCCAGAATGCAGGAAATTAAGTGTCTGTCCATCCATCCATTGTGGATCCATCCATTGGGGGGGGCCGGAGCCAATCCCAGCTGACATCGGGCGCAAGGCGGGGTACACCCTCGCCAGTCCATCGCAGGGCCACACATAGACGAACAACCACTCACGCTCACACTCACACCTAAGGACAATTTAGGGTCGCCAATTAACCTAGACTGCATGTCTTTGGATGGTGGGAGGAAGCCGGAGTACCCGGAGAGAACCCACGCAGACACGGGGAGAACATGCAAACTCCACACAGAAAGGCTGGGGCAACCAGGGTTTGAACCCACGATCTTCTTGCTGTGAAGGTCCGCACCACTGTGCCGCCCGAAATTAAGTGTTTAAAGCCCAATTTATTCAGGGGGTGGTGCCCCCCCAAATTAATATATAAATATAGTAATTTAATAATATCTAAAGTAGGTTAATTTTGACAAATGGCATAAGGTAGCAGCAGAAAATATGACAGTTGATAGAGTTGCTGTGTGTTTTTTTTTTTGTGGGTCTAAGTAGAGGTAATTTACTGTTGCTTTAGACTTATTGTGGGTGGGGTGGGGTGGGGTGGGTGGGTAGGTTTTCTGGGCTTGGGCTAAGCCCCCAGTGTTTCAAGAACCTGGAAATGCCCCTGCCACGATGCATGACTGTAGCTACACACAAACAACTTTGTAGCATGTTTCACTGCCCGTTAGACTTCTCTCTGAAGTTGTTGGCTGTGTGTTATGCTTTTTGCTAAATGTAGTGTTGCAGCGAAGGGGAAACAATTAACCAACAGCAGGCTGAGGCACTCAAAAACAATTATTACCTGTAGCTATTGTCAATATGTAAATTAAGAAAGATGGGACATTTATTTACCAAAACCAGGGAATTGCTGATGGTTTCAGTGAAATCTAATGCTTTTACCTTTTCAGTACAACACTCTGCTATCCAACATGGAGACCAAGTACAGTGTGGCTGAGGTCTGCAGAGATAATGGGACATGCCATCCCCTGGATCCAGGTAGGACTTTAGAATATATTCCTAATGTAAGAGAGTTTGACTCCAAAAAATATAGATAAAATGAATAATTAAGCAATTGAAGCATATGAGCAAACAGTACAGTAACTGTTTAATGGCAAATTACTGTTTAATTACAGGTAATTACATAGAACTACTATGAAATAATGCAATATCTGTTGTACTGCAATGTGCAATAATTATCACCTTGCAGTACTAAGATAAGATAAAACTAGAAATCTAATGAAAGACATCACAAATACTCATACATTATACAGTAGGTAAACTTAGTGTAATAAAATAATGTGTTTTATTTCAGATCTCCAGAAGATCATTGCAGAGTCCAGGGATTATGACGAATTGTTGTTTGCCTGGAAAGGATGGAGAGATGCTGCTGGCAAAGTACTTCGCAAGGATTACACTAGATATGTTGAACTGGCCAACAAAGCCGCCACACTCAATGGTATGACCTTGGACAGTAATTTTACATCCACCTTGAGATTCTCCCCGATCTCTCTTTGCTTGAGAAATACAAGAAGGTGGGCCCTGGAGAGCAGGAGAGAGCCTTTTGAGAATAAAAATTTTCCAAGCTTTCTTTCTGAGAGTTAGATGAGAAGATTGATACTATTTTCATGTCTGTATAGTAAATATGGACTGGAGACAAAGGGAAATAGCTAGCTTGGCTCTGTTCGGCAACAACATTTGCCTATCATCTCTATATCAAGTTGTATCTTGAACAAAAACTGAGTCTAAAAATATATGTTCTTGGTTGGGACCAGCACCTTCCTGGAGTCTCCGCTGTTTGCCTGGTCCCAGCCAAGTAATAGTCTGGCTCCTGCTGGTAGTATTTGGTCAGCTTTGGACAGAGCAAGGGTAGTTGTTTCCCCCCCATCTCCAGTCTTTGTGCTAAGCTGAGCTAACAAGTTGCTAGTGGTTGCTGTATTTTCTTTGCCAATGTTAGATTTTGGCGATGAGTCCACCTTCCCACTGGCAAAATACAAACAACAAAATATAGCTTCTTGGCTTCCCCTTTTAATGTTAAACTTACCATTTATATATTTATATTTTTGCTTCAGAAGCAGCTTTGCTCAAAAGACATGTTTGCACAAAACTCAGTCTCCATTGCCTACATTACAGACTTATTATCCCTTGTGCTGCTGTCGGTAGGTCACTCTGACAATGGGGCTTTCTGGCGCTCCCTGTACGAAACCCCCACCTTTGAGGAAGACCTGGAGGCTCTGTGGAAGGAGCTGGAGCCACTCTATCAGAATGTGCATGCCTATGTTCGCAGAGCTCTATACAAAAAGTACGGCTCCAAGTACATCAACCTGAAGGGACCCATTCCTGCACATTTGCTGGGTGAGTAAGCTACAGTGTGTGTAAGTACAATAATTGGGGCTTTATACTGCCTTCAGAAATGTTGTTTTGATTATACCAGGCTTTCAGGAGTCAAGGCTAAGGTCAAAGGCCAAAACCACACTTGAGGCAGTATTTCTCTATGGAATTTAAAGGATTCTAACAATTTAGCCCAAAGTCGCCTTTTATGTGGAAGCATACCCCATTGATATTCAGTTGCTGGCTGAAGATGCACTTGGATTTAGGCGGGATTTAATTTGCTTTCAGAGGCGTCAAGCGTGTGATTGCGTGTGACAGTTCCACACGGTTAGGGATTGGACTCAGAGTCACAAATCCCACTTGGTTTAACACTGGCAGAGCAGAGGGCAACTTTCCCCCGTAAATTTTTAGATCGAGATATGTAATGCTGTCTTCTGTCCTTTCAGGCAACATGTGGGCACAGACGTGGTCTGGCATAATGGATCTGGTCATGCCCTACCCAGATGCCACGCAGGTTGATGCCACTCCAGCTATGGTGGCACAGGTGAATGCACACATGAACCAGCTGTTGCATAATGATCACCACTGCACACATGAATGCACAAGGACACGCACAAAGAGCATACCCTCAAACGCACTCTTCCACCACTTGCCAAGCAGCTTTAGAGGTCAGGGATCAGTTTGTTTCAGTGAAAATAAGACTTGGTGTGGTCCAAAGTGGAGCAGAATAATGATAAATACAGTGGATTTAAATTGCACTGAATAAAAGTAGCAAAAAGCACCAGTCATCTGTAACTGACATGAAGAGTACTTAATACATGAATATAATGTATACAAATTATAAGGGAAACAAATATGTCACCTCATATTCTTTTAGAACCATAATTTGTTTACACTTTGTGCAGTCATCTATTTTTCTAAACAAAGCTGTTGTCCAAATGTTGAATATCTCATTTCCTGTTTATACAGTATATACACATGCATCTACATCATCACTGATTCTTTTCCCCGTTCAGGGCTGGAACGCAACCAGAATGTTCCAGGAATCCGACAGGTTCTTCTCTTCACTGGGTCTGCTGCCAATGCCAAAAGAGTTCTGGGACAAATCCATGCTGGAGAAGCCGTCTGACGGACGCCAGGTGGTGTGCCACGCCTCTGCATGGGACTTCTATAACCGAAAAGACTTCAGGTAACACTAAAATTTCAACTGATTGGTAGGCTGTCATCACTGCTTTCAAACAGAGACAATAATACACACTCAAAACTTGCAAACTTCACACCTGAGTACACAGATTAGACTTTAAACATACACACACACAACTTCATACATATATCACAGACATCTAATAAAAAAATCAAAAATTAAATGTTCAAATTTTGCCAATGAGATGAGACATTCAAGTTTTATTTGTCACATTCACGTGTTATTTGCTGTACTTAAGGCCTTGTTTGTGTCTCCAGGATCAAACAGTGCACTGTTGTGACTATGGATGACCTGATCACGGCGCACCATGAGATGGGCCACGTCCAGTACTTCCTGCAGTACAAAGACCAGCCTGTATCCTTCCGCGATGGAGCCAACCCTGGCTTCCACGAGGCCATCGGCGATGTGCTAGCCCTGTCAGTGTCCACGCCCAAACATCTGCAGAGCATCGGTCTCCTGGACAAAGTTGTTGACGACCATAGTAAGTGGCCATGACCATGAGTATTATGCTGTAAAAGCATTTGATGTTATAACACAGTGTTCAGCTTAAGATTTTGTTCTTTTCTTTCCCTTGCTATAGATGGTGATATCAACTTCCTGATGAGCATGGCACTTGATAAGATTGCTTTCCTACCATTCGGCTACCTGATGGATCAGTGGAGATGGAAAGTATTTGACGGACGCATCCCACCAACTGAGTACAATAAAGAATGGTGGAACCTCAGGTAAAGATCACCGGCACTTACAGAACAATTACAAAGTGCAATGTTTATCATCTAGAAACACAAATTATAAGTTAATCAGTAAGTTGTAGATTGATTGTGTAACAAATGATTGCATTTGTAAATGATTTACTTAAATTAAAACTACATTAAACTTTATTGCCTTACAGATTGAAGTACCAGGGACTGTGTCCACCTGTAGCCCGTACTGAGGATGACTTTGACCCAGGTGCAAAGTTTCACATCCCTGCTAACGTGCCCTATGTGAGGTAAATATTCCTAACTCGGCAGAACAAACAGAGCACCTGATAATTCAGCACAGATAGATTGATAACACTTCAACACTTTATGTGACAATGCAGGTTTGTTTTGTGCTTTGCTGTGTTTTTCTGGTTTCTGCTGACATTAAAAGATGACAGAACATGTTTAATGATCTTGAATCAGGTACTTCGTTAGCTTCATCATCCAGTTTCAGTTCCACAAGGCTCTGTGTGATGCTGCCAAGCATGTTGGGCCTCTACATACCTGCGATATCTACAAATCGGAAGAAGCTGGGAAACTGCTGGGGTTAGTACACACACCCAGAATGATATGCAACCAGTAATACTTTTTCCACAAAAAATATCCTTTATGTATCATCCATGTCCCGGGTGCATTTGTGACATGAAAAACCTCAATGTTGTTAGAAATTAATTGAAATCTCAGCTCTCGTCACCATTAGAAAATGGATTTCACAGATGGTTGTAGATACTAGAAATTACTAAAAACAATGTATATTATATTTATTTTCTTCCATTTTATTACATGAGTGTAGCACTGACATTGGCACTGACATTGTTAAAGATTTTAATATTTGTCAGTGCAGGCAGCTGGTGAAAACATGCTTCACACCATGTGTGTGGAATTATCTCTAGAACACACTCTTGCTACTGATCCTTGTCTCCTCTGACCCTCCTCTCTGACCTGTCTTAATGTTTGCAGTGATGTGATGAAGCTTGGCTTCAGTAAGCCCTGGCCCGAGGCTATGGCCATGATCACAGGCCAGCCCAAAATGAGTGCCCAGCCACTCATGCAGTATTTCCAACCTCTCATTCAATGGCTGGATGCAGAGAACAAGAAGAACAATGATATTCTCGGGTGGCCCGAGTATGACTGGAAACCTTACACTTCAAGTATGTCCATCACATTCGTGCATCCACGTACATTCATACTTAATCAGAAAAATAAATAAAAGCACAAAGTCTTTTGTAAGTTTTGCAATCTCCAAGCCGTATGTTTTTTGAACTCCTTCCCAGAAAAAATGTCTTCACACAGAGACATTCATTATGGTTTTCTCCTCTGCTGAGGCTTATAATGAAATCAATCTCCCGCTCCCCTTGTTTTACTGATGAGATCCTGCTGAAAGTATGTGTACAGATTAGATTGATGAGATTCTTAGCAACAGGGTGAAAGAGAGCTAGGAAGAGATAGAGGGAAAAAGAGAACACAGCTGTTGTCGCCCAGATGAAGAGAGAAATGCAGAATTTGGATGCCAGAAGAAATAACTGATTGAAAAGAATATAAAAGGAGGTAAAAGAAAGTGACTGTTTCTTCAGACTGCACTGTGTCAAAAGAGAATAAGTTACACCTTTTTGATTATTATTATGTGGCATTAACATCAGCACAGACATTTGGAGATGTTGAGTTTTGGTCAACAACAACAGTGTCATTGATACAAACCACCAAATAGCATTTATTTCTATTTCTATTGGTTATTTGACAGGGACAAATGCGTGATACATTGCTTTATACAAGCAAGTATACAAACAGGTTTCTAGCCATGACTAATTTGCAACCCCTGTCACTGGTTAGGCTTTTAAAGTTAAAACAGAAAGTATTGAGTTAACATTTTTAAACCATTAAAGTACATAAAAATATCATCAATATCACCAAATATCAGAACTATCATGTAGATACAAAGCTGCACCAGCTGCACTTTCAGACCTGTCCAGAATCGAATTGCGCAACCAATCTAATAACGGCAGCAGTTTAGAGCTTTAGGCATATTGATGTCCACCATCTGTAGGTAGGAAGAGTACTATCTTTTTTTCTACTTTTGGCAGGCAGTAAGTATCGCAGTTTCACTTTAATTGTCGAACTGTTTTTTATTTGTCTGAGGTTTTAGACTTTAAAGCTACAGCTTGTTAAATATGTTAAATGTGAACGAGTGAGTGTGTGAGTGAGTGAAATCACCACTATTATACTTACTTGGTATTTTATGTGTGTCCAACAGGTGAAATTAAGCCTAGTAAAGTGGACTTCCTGGGTATAAGCGTGGATGACTCAGCTGCCATAGCTGGCCAGTGGGTCCTGTTGGTCGTGGGTCTGGTCCTCTTGGTGGCCACCATCCTATTGGCCTACAAGTATAGGAGGTCAAAAAAGCCTGAAAAGTCCTTATCCACGATGGAACTCAAGCAAAAGGACTAGATATCTGTGACGGCTAAAGGGCTGAAGTGAGGCCTGACTTACTGTAGCTAGCAGAGTGCCAACCTCAATGTGAACATCTGTGTTTTTATGTACTGTTCAGTACATCTGATGAATTTTGCTTTTCTTTTTGGTCTGCCTCCTTATCTAGTCTTGTATATTTGTATACATTTTTAGTCAAATTATTTTTTGCCTATGCAAAAGGACACTTTTGTAATTTATTTGCAATATTTGAATGTTTAGGGAGGGAAATGTTTTAAATGAATGTTTGTAAAGTCTTTAATTGTGTTAGAATTTTTGAATATTTGATTTTAATTATTATTACTTTTTAATTCTCTGCATTTCTACAATAAAGACATTACATATTTATTCTGCCTTTGTGTTCATACAAGACATTGCGGATAATCGAATGATGAGGGTAGCAATAAAACTGCAACGGTTGTTAAAAACAATTTAATTACATTGAAACTGCACAGTACAGCACAACACCAACACAGAGAACAGAGTTTGTGCATTGAATTCAGCCCTTCCCTCTTTACTCACAGAGTCAATGGAGCCTCTGTAGCATCCACAGTCACAGACTGTGGGCTCTCAGGTAACACGGACTAGTGTGGTAATGCAACACTTCTTCTCCTGGTCCAGTCTACTTTCAGCACTGCAGGTTGACCTCAATGGGGCCTGAATGGCTTGGAAACAATCCAAGTGTCAATTTACTGTCTCGTACAAAAATACAAAGCTTTGGGACCGTGAAACAAAGGCCAGTGACATAAGCATTCAAATAGTCAATTCAACATAACTTGTCACTATGTACAATTTATAACGTAACTATCTATGCCAGAGCTTACAGTCTTCAGACATATACAGTATATTACATCATTTATTATTTGATCCAGTGTCACGACTCCCTGTTAAGCTTTCCAGATTGGTTCTTTACTGTGATAACACAAGACAGTGTAATAAATAATTATCAAGTGTACTCCCATCATCTCATCAACACATATTAACTCAGTCTACATACAGACAAGATGCTATTGCTTTTCAATCAAATGTGGGCAATAAAAACATGTCTAGCTGGGCTATAAAATGAATTATTCACCAATGAGTACCATTTTTCTCTGAACCTCTCTGTATTTATTCCCTGAATCAGGAAAATCACTTTTTCCATATGAGGTCTGTGCCACAACTATAAACTGCATTTGAGATGCAAGTCTGCGTAATGCTTGCCAAACACTGACATGGACATTCACATAAAGATGCTTGTTCGCTCATAGCAGAGTGGAGGCTGGTCAGCATATTCTGAGAGCAGTTTGAAAATGATCTCCTAAATGACTTACATAGCCTACAACCACTGACCACAAAGTGATGCATGGGGACAGAGCACGAAAGACATACACAATTCACAGAGAAAATCAATAGACTCATTCCTCTGATTAGAGAGGAAAACAGACATGGTGGAAATAAACATGATGAATGACCAGCAACTGCTAAGAGGATTCAAAAAAAAAAATGAAATGAAAACATACACACAAACACTAAGTTCAATACATAAAAAAACAGCAACGTAATCAAATTTACAATTTACTCTTGAATTCAACCCCGATTTTAATGTACAAAACTGCATTCAAACTTAACAAATTACAATCTCTGAAACAGAATGTTCAGTATATTGCACTGAAAAAGCTGATGAATCTGCTAAAGTTAAAATAAATTGAATCCACAATTGGTCCATGCGCTGTAAAGTCCTTGTGGGTCGACTGAGCCCAATGTTCTTTGTTTGGCCTGTTTCAAACCAGTGTGATGGTAAGTGGTTCAGGTTCCAAAGTAAATGCCTCAGTAGTAGTAATGCTGCATCTCTGTCCAGTTGGTGATCCAATACTTTTTCTGTGGCTCCTCAGGCTGAAATCCCAGATTGAACTGATAGCGCTCAGCCTTACGAATTTTCACCCCCTGGTGCTTTGGCATTATCCGGTAGTAAATGGCTCGCTTGAAGAATCCAAGCTGGTGGGGAAAGAGAGAGAGAGAAGGAGGTGACATTAAAGAGGATACACTTAAACAGCGGGAGAGCTGGGATTAATGATGGGTTGAGATGAAGATTTAGGCTGAGGAAAATCAAGTTAGGTAAAAGATAAACCCGTGCTAAGTAAATTGGTCAAGACAGATTAAATAGTGAAGACAAACATGATATAAAATGATCAGCAGGGCAATGCGCAGCATTAGTCTGAAAGGGAAGTAGAAGTAATGTTAGGTAGATACAAATAGCTGACAAAGAAAAGAAAGAGAAAGTTAAGTGGTAAGCATCCCAAGCTTAGTGCTGTAATTAAAAGTATCGAAAGAAAATCCATTTGTAGGGGTGTTACCCAAAAGCCCCACTCGTGTGTGCTGTTGGGGGGACCCTTGGGGACATCAGTAGTCCTCAGTCAGCCTCTCTGTCTCAGAGGGCTGGATCTTCATCTCAGCCTTCTGGGCCTTGGCCTCATACATCTCTCTCCTGCTGGCCCTCTGAAAGAATCCACACTGGGGGTGGAGGGTGCATGGAAGGGGGTGAGGGTAAGTCAAAGGTTAGACTAATGCCTCAATATGGAGGCTAGAGTTCAGTCAGATGAATGGGTCAACAGCTATCATGTAATCCAGAGAAGATTGTTGGTGTGAGTAACATAAAAAGTACATGTGGAGAGATTTAGGGCTATTCAAAGTGCCAAGTACCGTGGATCATGTAATGATTGGTAGTCTCACCTTCCACAGAATAACAATGATTATTCCCAGTAGTAGAATTCCCGCTATAGCTGCAGAGATGATAATCCATAGTGGGAGCTCATAGGGTATCTCCACCCCCTCCACCGGTTCTATTTCTACTTTGAACTACAAGAAAGGTGGAAAGAGGCAATTAAAACATCCTTGTCATCACCACCATCATCATCATCATCATCATCATCATCATCATCATCACGCACCATGATGGTCTGACTTTCCATCTTGATGGTTTGTTTATCTGTTATGAGCTTCAGTGTGGCTTGACCTCTGACAGTAACTTCCAGAGCTTTGGAGTATTCCTGCAGGAACACACACACACACACACACACACACACACACAAAACATTTTCAAAAAGAACGTTGTAAAAGCCCAGAACCCAGGTATACTCCTTCTATGTCCTTGGAAAAACATGTGTTTGCCTTCTAGTCTTGTATTACAAGTCGCCACTGCAGAAAACTCACTGATGTTACTGCTAAGTATAAGGATTATTAGGAACATTTAGTACATGACTCAAATCTTGCCAAGATAGAACAATATACTTCAAAAATATTTGTTTTGGATGGTATATTTTTACTTTAGGACCTTTAAAATAGCAAAAATGCTTGGAAAGGAAAGCGCAACTCATTAATGTTGTTCCTGAGCTGAAGCAGGAGGAAGTCATGGACAATTTTATTAAATTATTAATATTTTGTGTGTGTGTGTGTGTGCCTCTTGCTGGTGAGCTGACCTCTAGCATTGTGCTGTTCCACAAACGGGACCGGACATAAATCTTGGCTGAGTCAGTCATGTTGCGCAGTGGACAGGTAAATGTCACGCATCGTGCTGTCCCCTTGGAGCATTCCTTTAACATATGATAAGAAAGAAACAGCTTTTAAACAACTAAACAAACACAGACAAATACAGTTAAAGTCAGGTATACAGTTAAAGGAGTTCACAGTTTGAGGAGACTGCCAGTGTGGTGGAAGATTCCCTCCTACATTCAGTGATAATGTTCTATACTACAGTATTTGGTGAAATTAGTTCGTTGCTAGTGGTATGTAGCCGCACTAGTGCCTATTTATTTTATTTATTTAACCTTTATTTTACCAGGAAAGAAATCCATTGAGATTTTTAATCTCTTGTACAAGGATGTCCTGGCGAGGGATGGTAGTGTTGGTCTGTTGGTCAGTCAGTCTTTCTACCAGACTCAAATATCTCAGCAACTTTTACAAGTTGCCATGACATTTGGTACTTACATCATCCACAGAAGATGAATCCTACTGATATTGGTGATCCTCTGACTTTTCTTCTGGCCCCACCTACACATTCGTGATTCAGAGTAAAACATACTGCTGGATGTACAGTATGTTTGCCTGTATGTGAAATATTACTTATATGTTTTCTTTGGTTTGTACTAGCTACATTTCTGTCTGTCTGTCGAACAGGAGAGATGGAATGGGGTGACCTCACCATGGCGATAAATTATAATTGATGTATATTCCAAATGACACATGACCTGTTCATGGGAACGCTTGATAAGGCGGATCCATGTCTTACCAACATGTAGGTCTCTTTGCGAGGAGTGAGCAGTGTGATGGCGGCCTGTGGCTTGGTCATTTTATCATCCACCACAATCTGACGTTTAGTGCGCTTTGGTCCGCTCCCTGACAACTGGAAGACAAGACAATGAGAAGGGAAAATGAAAGAAGGAAGCACATGAGACAGAGACATGACATCAGAGGGCTCGTGGTAATTACTGGTTTTGATAAAGACATTACCAAATTCTTCTCAGAATAGCACTGTCATTTCAACTGTCTATATATGGGCTGCACACATTATGACTTTCTATTTGGGGCTCTGTGAGGTTTGTATGTGGCGACACAGATGTTTTTTTCCTAAATGTATTCCTGAACAGCTGTGGTTTGGCTTGGAGACCATTTTCACACTACTTTTCTCCCACTGACATTTACTCATACTACTCAGACTGCTTCAGTACAGTACAGTACATGTAACACGTCTGTGAACAGCACAATACACTCAACAGCAGCAACATTACAGTGAATTTAGTCTTGCTTAATATTAGTTTAGAAAGAGTTCATGGATTAGGTCAGTTAGGTCGAAAACGTTGTTTGTCAGATGCCTGCAAACATGATCCACCATCAGCCTCAGCTTTGTGTTTAGTGCTAAACCCAGATGGTGAACATGGTAAACGGTATACCTTCCAAATATCAGCCTGTCTGCACTGTCATTGCGGGCATGTTAGCATGCTGGCGCGGCATTAGCATTTTAGCTCAAAGCACCACTGTGCCTCTATCAAGCCTCACAACAGCTGCTAGCATGCTGTAGTCTCTTTGGTCTTGTTTTTTTGTTCCTGTCCTATCATCTCAACCAGTACCTCTGTATTTTTATGCAACCTTGTGGCTTTTCAGTAATGGGATATTTTGGGATGTTTGTATGTCATTGGTGTGGGCAGTAGTAAGCTGAAAAGAAATCTAAGAACAGAAAAGCTTTTGCATAGTTTACAGTACACAGAGATAATGAATAGAAAGGATTTAACAAAGGTTCTATAGGCTGTATTTCACCCCGGGATGTTTTAGCTGCTGAATCACAGGTATTGTTGTATTTTTTTTCTGATCATAATTGTCAGTATATGTGTCAGATTTAGACGTTACCTCAACCTCAATCTGGACAGTGTTTCATTGTATCCAAGATACTTGGGCATTCACTTGACCAAGTGAAGGACTGAGGGTAATACAATGTACTTCACTGGCTCCTGAGGAAAACCATCATATTGTGTCTCTAAACCAAAGCCTAGAAAAAGAGCCTTACTTTTAGTTTTAGCGGGTTGACAACATCTCCAGGAGGGTTACATTCCACCTCTGATTCCCCTTTTACAACAATTTTCGTCAGGTACAGCAGCCACTTGCCATTGGCTACCTCAAAGGGCCACTCAAACTCCACAGCGAGGGTCCCCATGTCTCCCAGGGGCTGTCCACTCATGTCCACCTAGTCAGCAGCACAAAAAAGGAAACTTCAGTAGAAATCAAACAGATGGTGTGAAATAACAGACAGGGCTTGACTGTGACTTTGTTACTCTAAAATAGTATCCACCCCTGGCCTTGCTTGCACCACAAACCATAGCTCTCACATAACAACACGCAATATTAAACTTCTAAGGAATGAAAGTTTTGCCTTCAAAGACAGGGTGGGGATGCGGGAAATGTGGGTTGCACACATATTGTAGATTCAATATACTGTCCTGGAGGTCTAATATATAGTCTGGGTGGTGGAGGTGACTCACATTGAAGGTGAACTCCACCAGACTGCCCACGTCACTGGTGTTGACCATGGCTGACTCGCCCATCACTTCCCCACCAAATTTTGTGTGCACCATGTTGTTCACTCTGGACAGGGTGACAGTTAGAAATTATTGTGCACTGTGCAATTAGAAACTGATCAGGAAGATGATGTGATGTGACATTGAGTACTTTATTATCCATGGCATATCTGTGCTCTTTGCTGTATGTACAGTACGTCATGAGTTGTTAGGGAATGGGACTCACATGGAGAAGGAGGGGAAGATGGTGTTTTCAATCAGCAGGGCCACAGGCACAGGCGTCAGGTCACTCTGCTCACTAAGACTGAAGAAACAACATCTTATTACATTATATTGTGTTCCTGTGTAATATTTAGTGATTGTCACAATAACAGACCCACTGACAATGCAACCAACTTGAACAAAAATCTGATTAGGAACAGCTACTGTGGAATCAAAACTGGGAAAGACATATGAATACATGTGGACCTGAATTATAACTAGCTTCTAATATGCAACTGCTGCCACCCTTATCGACACTTGGTCATATTCCTTTTTAACCTTAGATATAAATGAAATACAATCACGCATCAATGTTAAGCACTTACGTGGACAGAAGCAGCTGGGACTCAATCTCTTGTGTGTATAGATTGATCCCTGATGTCTCAAACATAAGGGAAAGTGATGCCTGATATTGAAAGCAAGAGAGTGAGACGTTTCAAATCCAGCTCAGCAGATGAAAAAAGTCAAAATCAATGACAATTATTCAAACTTACCTTTCCATTGCCTTTAAATGGATTCCCCAGCTCACAAATCACTGTGACGTCCAAACTGCATTGCACATCGTGGTCCTGAGCACACAGTCAGCACATTAAGAAAGTGAACAAAAGTATTATATTAAGCAATTCAAGTGCCTGGAGATGCATGTGCCAGAAAAACTATTGAAATAACTCATAATAGACATTTCTCAGTCATCTGCTGCCCTCCAGTGGACTTACCTCCGACCTGACGCCAGAGTATCTCAGTGCGTCAGGGATGGTGATGTTGAGCATCGCCTGGTGGGCATCTTCACCCTGGTCGTTGGTCACCTCTACCATCAGCCTTATTATCTTCATAGTGCTGCGGAACTCAAGTACCTGGAATTTGCCCTGCCTGGCCACAGGGACGCATGGACAACATGTATTATTTACTCAATTATTTTTCAATCATTATCTTTGGCTAATTAATACATTCACAATTTATATTCAGACATTCCATTCTAATCTTTTGCACTGGTTTTAATAAAAAGTTTAGTGATGGTTACAGATTAGAAATGGCAAATTTAATAGAGGCCACTCTGCATTAGCATTCAGTTTGACATTTTGGGATTCACACATTTTAATTGTCTTGCAGAGAGTTAGATGAGAAGCTCAGTACCACTCTCATGTCTGTATTCTAAATATGAGACTACAGCCAGGACAGTAGCTTAGCTTATTAGCACAAAGCCTGGAAACCGCTAGCCTGTGTCTGTCCCAAGGTAATTGTACGGCTTAAGCAAACAAGATATGACATGTTATATCTCTCTTTCCAGTCTTTATTCTAAGCTAAGACAACAAGCTGCTGCTGGTAGCTTCATATTTACCCTACACACATGAGAATGCTAACAATCTTCTCATCTAACTCTGGAAAGAAAGTAGTGTATTTTCCCAAATGTCAAACTATTCTTTCAAATGTTAGCTATTCGTGACTTTCTTCTAAAAATATGGTTTCTGTAGAAGCTTTTAAACCCCTTCTCATTCAATGAGGGCTTCAATAATCAGATTTTAGTTTCACCTGCGGTAAGGGTTTTTCTGTTCGTCAACAAACTGGGCTGTCACCTGCAGGTTACTGTTACATTTGTTGTCTATGCCACACTCCTTCTGAAAGTTAATCTGCAGGAAATGGAACAAATAATTTCACATTATACCTTACAGGGAGGCTGTCACATATACACATGCTTCACAATATACAGTTATTTAAAATGTGGCCTATAAATATGGTGTATGCCCCACTCCATACCTCAGTTCTTTCAGTGAGTTTCTGCTCCTGGCTGAGAACTGGGAAGGCGTCCAGGTTCTGCAGGGCACGTCTGGTTTTAGGTTTTTGTTCATCTAAGGACATGTTGAGGGAAAAGACCACCGGTTTCAGTTTGTCCCTCACAGTCGCCTGAAGAATCATCCAAGAATCTTATATTAGTCTTAAATGTCCACAGCGTTAAATAAAACACACATTTACAAATATGAGAACACACATATCAATTACTACACACACACACACACACACACACACACACACACACACACACACACACACACAATACCATGTATTTGTACTGAGACCTTACCAATGCAGTCAGTTTCAGAGTTTCACACTTGGATACGGAAGACAGCAGGCTCAGGAAGCCGGTATATGTGTCAGTGTTACCGTCCTCAAAACGAACACGGGGGCTTCTTTTCCTCTCTATGTCAGCCTCCACTGTATACTTTACCGCTTTACAAAGTAGAGACACATACAGTACATTTTAAAACCCTGCGGCAAGTTCAACTGTTTAATAAATAATACAACAATATAAACATAATAATGTAACAAACAAATCACATTAGGACAGACTAGCAAGCAAGCCAGTATCTCCACAGTTTATAGATTTACAGCAGATTGAATATTGCAGCCTTAATTTCATTCAGTCTGTGATTGAAAGAAATCACAAATTTAAGAAAGACTGCTTACTGATGTTTTTTTTGAAGTTTTTGTTTCCAGTGCTTAGAGTGAAGGACATGCACACAGTCGCTGTAATGCTGTAAAACACAAAGAAAAATCACAATCTATTTTCAAACAAAATTGAATAAGCCTGTTTCAGAATAAAATATTCTGAGCAGACATCTCACCATGGTGTATTTCCAGCACACTGATTAGGGTCCACAATCTTTGGCCCGACGGTGAAGTTCTTAGTTAAGTGGATGACTGGTCGAGCTCTGAAAACAAATTTAAAAAAAAGAGGAATCAAATTGTAACCAAGTTATATTATCATATAAAAACAGTACACACATTTTACCTATTTACAACTGAGGCATCCACCATTTACTGCAACAAAAGTTGTTGTTAACCTTGAAAACTATGTCCTTCCACAATGCAATATTTTCATGATCTAAGTTTAAAATAACTGCATTAGGCAAATATAATTTTCTTGTTTGACCAAAACGTCCAAAAGGTTTTCAAAAAAGGCTACAGGACTATCTCATATTTATTTTAAGTAAAATCATGACAAACAAAGAAACCGGGTTTAACTCAATAATGCCATGTTTCTGTATAGCCTCTCCCTTATTTCTACCTGAGCAGGGCCATGCGGTCATCCAGAGAGCCAACTAAGATGTCAGGGTAACTGTTGTCATCCATGTCCATTCCTCCGTTGATGGAGTAGCCGAAAGTCTTGAATCCTCCATTTTCCACTGATTTACCCTCAATCACCTACAGAGGACAACAATGACACATGGGAGATCAACACAATAAATTTTGACCCTTTCAGATTAAGTGCATCAATGGCTTAAAGACAGATGTTACCTGACTGTGCTCCTGTGAGATTCCCTTTTTACTCCCCATCCATATGTAGACCCTTCCTGTGTCATGGAATGGAGCTCCCACTGCAAAATCTGCACACATTGACAATAGAGTGAAATACTGACAGGAACCATGCATACGCAGGCTGCTGAAAATAATCTAAGGGAGGCTGTGCATGGGACATATTAGCTCCCTAGGTGGCAGTAAAGCACTAATGAATGATTAGTAAAATGGCAGCAGTACCAATTTTATTATCTTATTATCTTTTGGTTTTCAAGTAGTCTCAAATACAACACAGTACATTATATTTCCCTGTTTAGATACCCACTTAGCAACAGTGCATAAAAACAACAACTCTAACCCATGCTTCCTCTCTTCACACTCCTCTTTTCACAGCAGAACAGTGTACCAACTCTTAATATAGAGTAGTATACACAGGGGTGGACAAAATAATGAAAACCCTTCTTAAAATGGACTTTAACTTAAAGTACCTGCATTAGTACCATTTCACAAGTACATCACCTTGTTTTATCAATGAACCTGCAGTTGGGGTGCAATTATTTTGCCTTTTTGGAGTTTTGAAGCCGTGTTTTCAACTGCTTTTCCATTTTATTACTATTTAGTACTATTAGTATTTACTTTATTTTTCGTTTGTCCCTGTCAGTGCAAAACAAATGTTGCGTTCAGAGTCATACCTTGGAATCCATCTTGGTTGACGTCACCAATGGCAGCCACTGCAAAGCCGAATCCCGAGGCCGATGGACCCTTGAGCACCATGGTGGCGTTGTTCTGGAAAGATCCATTCTCATTCATAAAGATATACACTGCTCCTCCCTCATCCTTCATACGGTCAAAGTAAAATGGGGCGCCCACAATCAGGTCATTCCAGCTGTAACAGTCAAAAAAGATATCCAAAAATATACTTATATGCACACACACCCCCCAGAAGATGGCATTCTAAATATGACCGAGCATTATTCATAATTATATGCCTTGCATCACACATTTTCTTTATTTTCCCATTTGAGAATTTAGAGTTACAGGCAGATCGTGCTTGAAATTCTGAACTAATTAACGTGCTGTCATCCACAATTTGTTTTGGGCCACACTGATTATTGTTAATTTTGAGGACACTGTTGAATTTTAATTAAAAATCACTTCTAAGTTGGGTTTGTTCTCAAACACCATGATATATAACAACATGATCTACAGAGAATAGATAGATTCCCAGCATGGTATCCTTGTCCTTACAATTCCCAGCAGTAGTCTAATCGAGTGCATTGTGAAGGAGCCTTATATTTAAAATATAAAATGAAAAGTCTAAAGATAGTATAAATTTTCAGTGTGGTGTGCAGAAACACACTCGTCATTGTTGAGGTCGGTGACAGCCAGGCTGTTCCCAAAGTACGAGCCCACTTGTTCCCCTGGGATGATGAGCACCGGCTTGATGTTTTTGTCAGTCTTTGTCCCGAACACCACAGAGCCCTTGGAGTCGTCCCTGGGAGACCCTGTCACCACTGTGTAATCGTCATGACGCAGCAGCCTTTTCTCCTCAACAACTGAATAACCTGCAGAAGAAAACATTTGAGATTCAATGCTAAACTGGCATTACAGGCCTTTTTGAATCCCACATATAAAAAATATGACACTTTTCTGAAATGAAAACTATCTGTACATAACATCATCTTGCTTTTTCTGCTACTTTTGCAAATTATACTGACAGATAGATATACATCTGAGTGTGTGAGGTTTAAACAGTTTTAAATTAATGAACTTTTTTCCTCCAATGATTTTACAATTTATACCGTGAAAAATCATACTGTATATTTACCCATATAACTGTTTCGTCTTTTTAGCTGGCCAAAGTCTTTGTCTATAGAGTCCCAGGCATTCGCAGGATCTGGATCTCTCCATATTACGTGAACATTTCCTGTAAAACAGAGCAGAATTAGACAACAATGTAATGTCTGCTTCATGCACAATGGACAGGTTTCCCAGACAGAGGATAATGTCAGCGTTAGACTAACACTGAAATTTAGCAGCCTTGCACACAGTCTAATCTGTGTCCATGAAACCAGCTATAGCTATAATAAACCAACTATTATTTCAATTTTAAGTAACAAAACACTCTCTTTTTGACATTAACTCTTCAGTGCCCACCTTGCCACACGTAGCTGCCTGTTGCGCCGATGTAGACATCATTGTCAGTCATGCCGCCTGAGATGCCCATGTTGCACATGCCCTCAAGTTCCATGTCAAAGTTGGGGTTGCAGACCTCGTACGTATAAGTCTGCCATTCATCAGTGGGGTCATATGTCAGGTCGTTACTCCTGACAAAGCACTTTCCTGTCATACGCCGCTGCTCCTCTGAGCTGCCTTGGATGATCTTCACATAGCGATGCCCACATGCCTGGACACCAGAGTGTGTATTCTGGGATGTTATGGACTGTACAATTGCCTCTTTTTTGCATCACAAATATTTTTGTATGAATGCAAGTAATGTTCCTTGTGGACAGTAGGATGAGGTAGTCTTTCCCTATACATCAATATAACTCAAACAATATAACATGTTAGCAAAATGCTCTTATACATTAGGATAGAAAACTCCTGGTTAAATAATGGTTATAATTGTAATATAAACAAATTCAAATATATATATATATATATATATATATATATATATAACAAATGTCTGTGTCTATAAAAATTTTAAAATTAAAACATCCCCCTGTCCCATACTCCCCCTGTTAGGGGTTTGGTTTTGTGCTCTGTGCTACAATCTTGCTTGGGTCTGTTATGATGTGTTTTATTGTCATTTTGCCATTTCCACGTGTTTGCTAGTTGTTGATTCACTCCCTGCCCCTGTGTTCTAGTTCTGTGTCCTTGTTTTGATTTTGTCTGTTAGGTTTAATGTCATCTGTCCTGATCTAGGCCTATCAGTCAGTAAAAGACTTCCACTAAGGAAGCACTGGTGTATCCTCGCTCATAGGTCCTCAGAGATCACTCCTTGATCCTCGTTCCTCGCTCCTCACAGCGCAAATAAGAGCTTTGGGATGGTCTGCAAGATGACGGAGGGGAACAACTTCCAGTTCAAGCGAGGAGCGAGGAGAGAGGAAACGACAAATAAGACACTTGAGAAGCACCCTCACCTGTTTGCTCCTTCCCTGCTCATTTGCCCCTGTATTTAATGTGCTCAGTTCTGTTCAGTCCATGTCTTGTCCTCGTTACAAGTTGGGTGTCCTGTTTCAATGTTTTTTTGCCATGTTTTTGGATTACGCTGTTCTCTTTCAGATTTGTGTTACATTTTTGGACAATCATCTTTGCCTGCATTACTTCATGTAAACTCTGAGATTTTTGTTGTGTTTAAATAAATCATGATTTACTAGATCTACTCCGTCAAGTGTCTGCATTTGGGCCCACACCTCAGTTTACCTGCCTCTGCACTCGGCCAACCCTGACACCCCCTTGCAATTTTCAGCAACAATAGAAGTGTCAGGTGTGCTATTACAATTTAAAATCAATCAAATGGAAATTATATGATAGTTGATTATACAGCCAATGTGTTTACATGTGTACAGTATATTCATAGTCAAACATATTTCCTCAATAAAAGAAAACATATTTCCTCTATGAATCATATAAAAAGGAAAGGAACAATATAATATTTTACTTATTACCATGATAAGTATCACTCTCCATGCCATTTCGTACCTGCATGTGTCATTCTGTCTTGGGTGTGTGTGTGTTGACTGTAGCCTCCGTTTACTGTATGCTTCAGTAAATATTGCAGCAAGCGCACTGTGTCATCTGTGACACTACATATTGAAATACATAGGGTTTTATCTCACCCTGCATCCCCTCAGTGCAAGAGTAAATGTTACCGTGTACCATGTAATATGCCACCTGTGACACATGACTAATCGAGTAAAACAGGATGTCATCTCACCAGCACGCGTCCCGCCTGCTGGTCTCTCTGACTGGCCACTGTCACACCCAGCCACATGCCTTCCACCATCTCAGATGGATTTGCTGTGGATGGGTCAGATGTGGGAATAACATTAAAAGTGCAAAACGGTACTGTCAATGTGGATATAAAATGCAGATTATTGAAATGCTTTTACTTAACAGGTTAAGGTTTTTACCTTAACCTGTTATTTTAACCTAAGAAACCAGCATAAAGTCCGTAGTCAGCCTAGATGTGTAGAAATATTATGTAGAAAAAAACATTTAACATGATTATAATGATATTAGTCACAGGAAAACCAACCCTAACAGTAAAGCTTCATTTGGCCTGGATCATGCCCTGACAGGTATTAACCACAAAAATGTGCTGTGACTGCAGCAACAGTCACTCTAACCTCAACATCAAAAGTGACAAGGAATCCTTTTATTATGGTTCTTACATTTAGCCTGCGGGGGGCCTGTTCACCTCCAGCTAGTAGAGCGGTAAGTCTATCAGTTAATAACTGCACTTTCAGAGTTTCATATCCTGGAGCTCATCGTGAAAGTGCAAATGATGCTATATGACACTCTGGGGGATAAGACTCTGAGATTATTTGACACTACTAGGTCTGTCCTTAGTGAATAAAGAGGAAGCTAACTGATTATCATTTGCAGGTTATTATTTACAGTTCCTCACTTAACAGTCAGGGAAATCCTCTACAATAAACTGTACTTTAAAGGGAAACTCCAGTGATTTTACACATAAAAGGTCTGTTTATTCGTCATGGGGAGTACAACTCAGCCTGTGAAACCCCTTGTATAATGTCTTCTGTGGCAAAGGAAGCTTTGGCAAGTCTGATAAAGTAACCTCTAATGATATCATCAGCTATATCTTGTCGTGAGCTTGAGAACCAGAAAGCCTGAAATGCAAACTGAGGGCATGAAAGACAGTGAGGGTCTTCCAGAAAACATACTTTTTGGGTGAGTTATGGGAAATAGGTTGTAGAGTTTAACCTTTAGATTAGAGTTTAATCGCTGCCTCTGCTGCTTCAATTTTGACCATTTTAATTTGACCACTTTTAATCAACTTTATGAAAGTGAAATACTAAATTATTAAATTATTTAATTGAGTATCCCTTTAATAATTACTGGAGTGCTTCTGAGCCACACTAGCGCTGTGGTCCAGACTAAAAGATCTCAAAAACTAATGGGTGGTTTGCCATGAAGATTTTGTACAGACATTCATGTCACCCTCACTGTGGTGATCCTCTGACTTTTCATGTAGTGCCGAAAATCAGATCACAATTTTAATATGTCCAGTACTTCAAAACAAACGACATCTCCTTTAGCCTCAATTGTAGTTGGCAAGTGTTAGCATTCTAACACGTTAGAGAATGGTTTAACAGGGTAAGCATTATACATACACAACATAACATTAACATGTTAGCATTGCCATTGTGAGCATGTAGCATGCTGATGTTCGCATTTAGCTCAAAGCATTGCCTTGCCTAAGTACAGGCTCACATAGCTGCTAGCATAGCTGTAGACTGGCCATAGTCTTGGTTTCACATCAATGCTCATTTCTCTCCCACTCCGCCTCATCTTGTAGTCTGCTCAGTTGCAGACTGCAGTCAACTACCATCACTGTGTGCATCAGGCTCACTCAAATCACTATCTAGCCTTGCATAGAAACTCTTTTATAATACTACAACTCTGCATTCTCCTGTTAAATACCAAAACGACTCATCATTTTTGAGAGCTCTGCATCATGCTTACTTGTGCTGACCAGGTCCATTCTGGAGCAGTCAGCGGTGTCTGTTGTAATGGGACAGGAGTAGACAGCGCCCGTTTCACTGACATTTTTTAGGGATTCGGCTTTCTCTTTGGGTGCTCCTGCAAGAATCCTGGATACACACAGACAGAGAGGCAGAGATAAAGATTATCAGATTATATAAGAGCTTTGTGGTGTTAGACAATACAACAAAGAGACAGTAGCAGCAACGTAAAAAGCTAGATGAGTTCAGATAATAAAAATTCTAGTCTAAACACAGAAAAGCCTATCCTACAGGTTTAAAGTTACATTTGAATATGAGAATCTTGCTTCCAACTTCAGCAGCATTTAACAGTAGAATAACTTGCCCTTATAAAGTACATGAATCATTAAGGGTGACACCTTGGACACTTGTCCACACTTGTTGAGTATGTACTGAATTTGGTTACACACACACACACACACACACACAAAGAGTGAGCCAGTTCATCTGTAAATTAAAAGCGGAAGGAGTGGAGCAGTCAGAGCATGACCCGTGACAAGTCTGGGCACTACACACACACACAAAGACACACAAACTAGCTTCTTGGTGATGGACCTGATCTTTTTGTCCACTCACCCTGACATTCCCTGCATCAGCACCTTTTAACACACCACAGAACTTTGAAGCAGAGGGATTACTCCCTCTACGAGGCTCTGTGCTGGGACACACTATTTACTGTCAACACAAGATTTATTAGCTCCACTTTGAGGGCGGAAGGTGCCGAGAGTCTTGTTTACAGTGTGCGTATGGACTGCTGTACTACGTGGGAAACAAAAGCATAGTGCCCAATAGGTTCATTCACGCTTTCTATCACGCATTGCTGGTTGGACGCTGGCATGTTACTCGCAGTGGTGAATGGGGGAAAGTGGAAAATGGTGAGTCAAGTTGTTAGTCAAGCTTGTGTACATATTACTTGACTTTAGAGCAGCTGCCTCCCTTACACGCACTGATAAGTAAGAACAAACACACATAATGGGTTTAGACTTGAAAATACACCTTTAGATTAAGGTCATTGTGAACTACTTTGACCACATCTGGGGATTAACATAAATAAATATTTCATAGAGTTTGTAAAATATTATTGCCTGGTCACACATTACTCATAGGTTATGTGGTGGGTCTTCATGCTACACAAACTGTGAAACTGTGTACCAGGCTCTACTGCTCCACCACAGCCTTCTGTATTTATACACCCCCTTACATAGACAAAATACCCCCATACTTACTTGCAATCTAATCCTGAAGAGCCCAGACAATAATATTTTCTCTTTGATGTGTCACTCAGAAAGTTTGTCTTTGCCTGAAAGTCAGTCATGTGAGTTTTCTACTGCCGCTGATCAATGAACGAATTACCCTGTTACCGATTTGAAACTATCTTGGTGATAACATTTTTAGGTGTGGCATATGTTTTATTCTTATCTAGTCTCATTACAACCAGGCTGAAAAATTTGGTCCAGAACTATGACCACATTGCCTCTTTAAGTACCCTTAAAGAGGCAATGTGGTCATAGTTCTGGACCAAATTTTATATAACAACCCCACATTGAATATTTTCCACTGATGCACGAAAAACAGACATCCTCCAGCCATGTCTGCATCATTTGAAACAGAAAGTTACAATTAACTCTTCTTTCTGCTACCAGAATCAGCAATGAATCAACTTTCCTGTCGCAGTGATGACAACCAGAAAGAGCCAAGATGGCCTCTGATGGCCAGTATTTCCCAGTGGACTGGGAGGAAGAGACCTTGGTTCAGGTAATCATTCATTAATGTAGACAGCATCTGAGATTCCACAGAGGTTTGCAGTAGTTAGCGGGGCTGACAGATATGTGGAGAATCAGGGCCACAGAGTCCCACTGTCTCTACAGTAAGAGTGAGCACATGCATGTGCTCCCATAATACAGAGCATGTAAGCGCATGAGCAAGCAAGTGTGTATTTGCTAGTGACTTATGACTAGCATTTCTACTTCCATGGCTGTTAAGGCAGAAGTCATGGCCAGTGTCTCAGCATACTCACTTGCACGGTTAGCCATTCTTGTGGGTAAATCAAGCCGCATTTAGAAAGAGCAAGAAAGAAAGGGCTCAACCCAGAGAATAAGCAAGACTGTTATAAAACACTTAGTGTGAACTTTGTTCACACAGTCCAGCGCTAACCACACATGCTTTAGATAGGCTTGGGTGACCTTGTCTGGCAGAGTGCTTGTTGCAGCAAACCGGAAGAAAAGACCTAGTCCAACTGAACCTCATGAGCATAAACATCTGACTGTCTCATCAGAGCCAAGTGGGTCACCTGTGTTTGTTGTGGAAATTCAACACTGTTTATTGATGCTATCGCATTTGATATATAGTGAAGACACAGCTTAAAAACTAAAAAATGGTGTTTTCAGCCTGACTGAAGCAGGTGTTATAATGTTATAAGTCATGTAGTAAAACTTTAATTAAAGGAATAGTTTGACTTTGGGAAATAGGCTTATTCATTTTCTTGCAGAGAGATGAGAATATTGATACCGCTCTCATAGTCTGTTCAAAGATAACAAAAACACCAGCACCTTTAAAACTCACTAATTAACGTGGTGTTAAATCAGCACAAAAAACTGTATAATGTGTAAAATTCAATACAATAAGACAATAAGAAATTACTGGGCCCGACCAAGAAATTGTTGGGCATATAATCCTCTGTAAAACCACAATGTTGTTTTAACATTTCAGTTTACTACCAAATAAACATTTAATAAGCTCACAAAAACATAGATCTAAGGTGTTAAACAGAGCTAAACTAGTTGTTGTTGTTTGCCCTTGTTTCCAGTCTTTATACGAATACGAAGCTAGAATCAGCACTAGCAAGCTGACGCAGGATCATATTTCATGTACAGACATGAAGGTGGTATCTCATCTGACTCGTGGCAAGACAACAAATCAGTGTATTTCCCAAAATTTTGAAATGTCACTTTAAATAGGACCCTAACAATCTGTGCTACAGTAATGACTATGCTTTTCAAATACACAAAAGCAAGCCAGCTAGACCAAACATTGTTAGCCATAGCCTGTCCATGATATCACTGTTATCAGGTAAAAACGTCTCTCCAAATGTCAACAAAAAAGTATTTTTAAATTGATGATTGTCACTTTATTTGAGGGGATTTGAAGGGATTTCCTAAGTCTTCTCAACTCACATAAAAATCTCCAAAGCGTGAGTTACGAAGCGGTGACTCATGACAACACACCTCATATCCTGTTCCAACTGAAACACTGTGTGTTCTCCTCCTATCTGCCTCCCTGCTCATCACCTCCTCATAAACAGGCTATCAAAGGCCCAGGGAAGGAGGGGGGGGGGGGGGGGGGGGGGGGGGGGGGGGGGGCAGCAGCTGCATTCCTACTCTGAAGACATGTTGAAATTTGCCCCCTCTGCCTAACAAGTGATCCGAATGGCTGGCTAAACCAAACATTTACTGTGGCAAACACACCCAGTCAAGGTGAACGTGGCTGCATTTTTGACATCTAGGAGTGAAAAACTCTCAGTAGAAGGGAGTTTGATGAACTACTGTATATTCATATCAGTGGTGTTAAGTTAAACAAACAGAGGTCAAATTATCTGGTCATCTTAATCACCACAGCATCAGAAACACTCACACAAAGGTCCTGACAACAGCAAAAAAAGAGGAGAGGGAGGAGGTGTTGAAAAAGCGAGGGAGTGATGGAAGGGAGGAAGAGAGGCTAAGGAAAAGGGTGATCGCTCCTTGTCTCACAAGAGAGAAAAAAAGTGAAAACACTACATTGGTCACAGTTTGGTAAACAGACATCTTTCTATACACTCAGGCTCTCGCTCCCCCCTCCCCCCACCTGACTGCTCCTGACTCAATAAAATCAACAGCACAGGAAACCCAACTTAATTAAAGATGACTAAACCCCTTTTGGATGACATTTACTCTCCATCTCATTGGCTTTGGCAAGACCTACAAAAAGAGACAATGTGCAGGGTCAGTCAGTTGTGTTTACAGAAGAGCAAAATGTCATCTTTTATTAGTACATTCATCTTCATCTGGGCCCAGTCTGAACAGGAGAGTGATGAGACACATGATATATGTCTTTTGCTGGCACACAACTCTTCACCCTGAGAGGTATAAATATTTAAACATGGGGAAGTGAGAGAAAGGGGGTGACAAAGAGACCAAGATGGAAGAAAGAAATGAAAGTACAAGAGAAGAACAAAGAACGAAGAGGGAACTTCATGCTTCTAGCTCTCTGTGGACAGTGTGTGTCTTTTTTTTAATTTTATTTTTTTTAGAGTGCATGCTCAAAACTATAGTCGCTGCGAGTGAGTTTGAGCATGTCAGCCTTACACAACTCATGGATCACATCTCTAGATAAGGCTTAAGGCTACCTTTTTGTCACAGGGTGTGGCTGTGGCCCTCAGGGCGAAAAAAAAAATAGAAAGAAAAACCTTCAGCTTCACATCAAGAACCTCAGGGCCTGTTTTATATTATTAGCCATGCAAGTCTTTGAAGAACCACTGATATACAACATGAAGAAAGAAGTTGTGATTATTGTCACCTTTCTACAAGTTTCATTTCTTCTAGAGCACCGTGTGACACAATATACAAATCATATGCATGATAATTTAGTGAATCAAGGCACATCTGCAGGGTGTGAATTTTTTAAATAGCATCCAACAGCTATATAAACCAGTTGTGATTCTGTTTTATACATCATGTAGAATGTGGTCTACCTCTTCTGAAATTAAAAATGTGATGCATCATGCTGCTGTTGTCAGACCCACTGGAAACAAGTAGACACGCAGATGTTGCCCCTGGTAACAAGTGGTTGTTGGATAAGGATACAAAGGGAGGATTGGTGGAAATGAACAGTGCTGAGGAGGTTCAGTGGTGTGCAGAGGAAAGAGAAGTTTAAGAGAAGTGCATAGACTGTGTCTAAATGTGCCAATGATGTCTCCATCTCCAACACTCCAAAAATCACTTTTTGCACAAGAGAACGAAAGTTGGTTAGTTATTTTGCAACATTGCTGCTTGTGTGGGAATTATTTCAGGTAACTGGAGGGCATGTTCACACTGAGACTACAAGTGCTGGAGAATTAAAGTGAAACAAACTAAATATGACAGATGTTTCTGTGATTTCGGCAAGGTCTTGGTAGGTGTGCCTCTTCCAGCACAAGACGGACAACACACCAACGTTGTATTGACACTCCCCGTTCTACACTGTAGTACATAGCAGGTCACCAAATTGCCAAACAACTGTGGGCACGGAACAGGCACAAAAAATGCTATTAATCCTCACCCTTAATCCTAAATCCATTTAACAGACACACACCAATACACTCTCTCTCTCACACACACATACACTCCCCTATACTGTACCCTCAGTATTTTTCAGCACGGTACAAAGCTATTGCACTACATGCACCTCATATTGATTCCAGGGAAACATTGCCACTTAGCAAATAAATGGAGATAATATTGAATGGAGCGTCTCAATTTGCAGATTGAATTAAGCACAAGAGCAGACCAGGGCTGAGATCTTTTTATTCTCTTGTTATGATGTAATGACTCCACTTGAAAGATGAGAGGATGGTTGATATGATAGACATCGTGTGTTATAGTGTGTTCAGCTAATACTCCGCTGACTATCAGAGGGCACACAAAGTCACGTGATGAACGTGTGTGTGTGTTTTTTTCTTTCTCTAACTGCTATGCACCCAGTGTGGTTTTACTTGCATTACAATAGCACTCTGATAAATCCAGGTCTTTGTACTTTCAGGAAACACTCACACAAAACGGTAGTAGGTGGGGGTGAGCATGCACATTGCTTTCAGACTATTCACAGTGAGCACGCCCAGTTGTTAACACACTGACTATGTGTCTGCATGTACAGAACATGGCTAACAGATGAGTCCTCTCTGAACAAACAGTGATACATCAACCTGCTGCAAGTAGAAAAATGTTAGTCACACCGGCCTAAAGGCACCTTTAAATCTCCTATATCTTTTAATTCTCAGGGCTGGGCAATATGGTGTTTATAAAGATGTTTATAAGGACATTTTCCAATATTGATTTATATCACAACATGGGACATGTCCAGTATGTGAAACAAGACCTTCAATAACTCATTTTGTAGGTTTTTAATTGTAGCATGCACAGAATGATGAATGTGGACAACTGAAAAGAGTAGTATAATTACATGATACACAAAAGTCAAATAAAGTAGATAAACAACACCATGGAACTATGGCCCAGTCCAAACAACAACATTCAACCACAAAAACGTAACCCTTACAACCTTCTGCACACAAAATGATCTACATTCTAGAGTCCTATAGGAAATAAACTACAGTATACCTCTTATTAAGACAAGGGTGTCAATTATTAACAAAGCAAACATGCATAGATTAAAAGGAAGTTAGTGGTGAATTGTGCACACCTAGCAAAATCTACACACACTGCTGAGGGAAGATGTGATTAAAATGTTATTTCACAAAAAAACACCCCCCAATACAGCAGCCCGTCTGGTAGGATGCAGTCAGAAAACTGCTGCAGGGTCGTCTTTCTTTTTAAAGCGTTTGTTTTTAATTTCTCTGAGCTCACTGACTGTCACTGAGCTGCGCTCTCATCTCTAGTAACAAGGCTTCATAAGTCATCAGCCTTGTAAGACTCTCACAGTGTGGCTGTTGATGGTGACGTTAGAGAAACAAAGACTGTGTATGCATAAAAATGTGAAATAGAGAAAATGAAACGCTGGCATCGTTGTGAAAAATGGAAATGAAATGCAATGCATACATTACTGCAACAATAGAACAGAGTTAAATAAGTTAAAATATCAGTCTGCACCTGTCTTCTTCAAGCATACACAGACATACACAGTTGTGTTTTATTACTACAGAGGACGTTGCATTGACATACAATAATTCCTCAGAGATTTACCCTAACCCTAACTGTAAACCAAGTCTTCACTCTACAATATGATAATTACATTAGGGGGACTTGCGTTTTGTCCCCAAAAGGAAGGTGAGGTGGCACACACACACACACACACACACACACACACACACACACACACACACACACACACACACACACACACACACACACACACACATAGCAGTCTAACAGGGTATCTCAGCTGGACAAACATCCTGCCATTGGTGAAACAGTAACAAGAGAGCAAACTCATTTAGACTCAGTATGACAAATTAAACATTGCAGGTCATCCCTGATAATAAACAAACTCACTTTTCATTAGCAACAAGTAAAACCTTGTCTGAAAAAGACAATGTTATTTGGCTTATGTCTATTGGTCTGCTAACTCCACCCACCCAGGGTCTGTTGTCCCTGGATGAATGATGACAGACTGTCAGACATTGCCACCATCACCCCAATACCATACATGATTAACACACACACACAAACATGCTATCTACCAAACTGACAGGGAGAAATACACACAAATGTATGCATTCAAAAAGGAACACACACACTCACACACACACACATGCGCACACAGTTGGACTGAGCCTGGACACATGTTTCTCTGTGACCCCCCCCCCAAAGAAGCACACTTCTTTCCTGCAAACTCACATCATGCAGCCATGGCAGAATTCACAAGAGACAGTATCATTAACAGCATTTCCATTAACATTTTGACCTGAGCTATATGTAAAGGAGGGGAAGAGGGGATGGATACAGGTGGACTACCTCACAGCTATAATGGATCAGATGTCAACACTGTTAGCGTGCCTGCGTAGTGCCAAGTTTTCACTCAGATATTACTCAGCTTATTTGAAGGCGGTGCAGGTGTGTGCATGAAACATCTGTTTTTACATGTAGTTGGAAAACTTCCAGGAAAGACCACTGGAGCTGATATCTGTCTTTATCTATCATATGTTTAAATGCTTAATGTGTTATTTACATGTATCAATAAACAACATAATAGGAAGCATTTTATAACTTATTGTCACTGTTAACAATAGACAACAAGCTACTGAATACACTGACATCCACATACCAAGTGTAAACTAATACTTCAGGATCATTTCCCCTTCAAAGATAAAAATGGCGTGAAGAGGAGAATGTATTGAATCATAGTTTTTCTAGCTACAGGTAGCTCTCATTAGCCCGGAGGCCATCTACACCAGCTTATTTTTCATGCTGTTTTAGGGCATTTGTACAACCAAGGGAGAAAAGGGGGATCTTTTACACTTTTGTTAAGATAGACACAGTCTTCACTACAGGTATTTCCAATGAAAGCCCCACCATAAAGACCCTCCTCTGTGGAGACTAGCAGGAGGCACGAGGCCCCACTGGGATCCATTTCAACGTGTTATTAGAAGCTGTCATTCATTCTGCTGCTACACAAAATGCAACTCATGCCATTGCCAAGTGACTGGATACAGGCAATAAATACCATAAAGATTAGGGCCAGTCACTATGAACAAACTTGCACTTAACTTTATTAAGGTCTTGTACACTTATGGTGGCTGGGCTTGGACTTTAATAAATTTGAAAGGACTTAAAATCTTGTATAACTTCCAACCCAGTTGGATTGGAAGTTCTATTCGGCAAACATAATAATACAATATATTATAAGCAATTAGAACAGGTTTTGGTTAAAAAAAGTCTCATTGTCAGGTGTGTATGCTCATGGGTTTCTCTCTCTCTAATAAGCCACCATGTCTGCAGTTAAAAATGTTAATCATTCTATAAAAAAAAGACTGTCTCTTTTTAAAAAGAAATGATCTAACCGATCAAAGTGAGTTTTTTTTTTACAGCGTTGCAACCAAAAATTTGTTCTTATAACAGATCTATAAAGAATTATTAAAAAATGTATTTAACACCAATTAAGCCACTTACAACTTATAAACCCATTGTAAAGGGCACCGTAGAAAAAGGAAACGAACAATAAAAAACAAGAATACATTTAACATTTTATTCATTTAGCTGACGCTTTTATCCAAAGTGACTTACAATTGCTATACATGTCAGAGGTCGCACGCCTCTGGAGCAACTAGGGGTTAAGTGTCTTGCTCAGTGACACAATGGTGGATGTCTCACAGGGGGAATTTAACCCAGGTCTCCCACACCAAAGGCAAGCATCTTATCTATGCGCCACCACCACCCCTGAGTAGAATAAACTGACCTCATCAGAAACTGATAACTATTAATAGCTATAAAATATAATACTATAAAATATGTATTAATCTAGTTTTTAGTAATAAATTACATATTACATATGCAGCATTTCATGTAGCTCACTATGTATTACCACAGTGAACACACTAGTAAGAAACCGTACATTTTTAAAAGACAATTCTGTGCATCTGTACGTAATAGCTCATAAAGGACAATTCTTTAAGATGTTAAGACTGCAAATACTGTATGAACATCAAATGTCTCTCAAATGAAATTTGCAATGCTTCCTTTTCACAGGAACACATCTCTCATTAAATGCATGTCTGGGGAGGGGGGGGGGGGGGACTAATGGACGACACAAGATTGTTTCACTGTGCCATGACGATAGTGCTCTGATGGCCCTACTTCAGAGACAAAGACCACAAGCTTTTCTATGAGGGGGAATGTTGGATCACAGCCAAGTTAGACATACCCACCTGCATCATTTACATTAGCACGTCATATAACACATTAGGTCATTGAGTTTAGGTGACATGATACCAAAAATCTAACTTCTGATTTTACTGAAATCCTCTGCCACAGTACTTCTGTTCACTTTGAACTTACAACACAAAACATAATACTCTACTGAACATGAAAATGACTGACAAAAAGACTGAAAGTGTAAAACAGCCAGTCTATGTTTATATGTAAATACGTGCAATGTATTTCTAATGCACTATTTTCTGTCATAATGAATAAAGTTGAAGTTTAGAGTATTGAACGTTTCTGAGTACCATTTTGTCTGCAACATTACGTTAACTTTGCAAAACAGAAATTTGATTTAGGAATCAGACCTTTAATTGCAACAAACTCTAGGAGGTTCTTGGAAAAGCAGATCATGATCCTGTGCATGTTCAAACTCAACATGAAACTGTTTGTGTTTATAAACCTTGCAGCAGGTCAGACTGTTAATCTGTAGCTGCAGAAAGTGGAAGGCCCCGTCAAATTAAATGGCTGACTTTCATGGCCTCAGGCCACTGTAGTCAGACAGAGATGAGCTTTAAAAGCAAAAGCACTTCGACTCTGATTAAATATGCATCAGTCAGAGAAATTAAATTCTTCTCCTCAGGTCACAGAGGTTCCCATCTATAAACTTAAGGAAACTTTGTCTGCTGAAGGATGAACAGAAAGATTTTAAATTTTGGAAGGCTTGTGTGTGTTCCCCAATAGTCCCCAGAAACATCATTCTCACTCCTGTCTTGCCTCAACCTGAAACCTGGCAGGTTGTGACTGTGCGGAGAAGGGTAATACATTCCAAGCATACCATGGGGTCAGGGGACTGGAAGAGCCAATAGGTGGCCAGCTGACCGCCCAGGCCCTCCTCCCTGCCACAACAGAGAACAAAAAAAGCCCTCTCAGGAAAAAAACCTCTGTGAGACCTTAAATGCATGATTCAAAGAGCAGGGGGGAGTGGTGAGGTGAATGCTCTGTACAAATTGGCCTCAGGTAGCTTTTAGATTATTCAGGCGCAGCTCAAGAAGAAGTAGTGTTGGTCTACTATTTGGTCATGTACCCCCCTCAGTTCAAAATGCTTTTTTTGAATTGCTTCAGCTAGGCCAAGATACACTGCTAGATTCAGACTAATGAGATAATAGCCTACATCTTTAGAGGTTAAGTAAAATCTTTATTGCGCTCGCTTTATTGCAGAGCTGGGAGTGGAAACCCTCTGTCTCTGACTTTTAGACTCTGTTTGACTCATGCATGCGCTAAGAGTAGCCACTTTAAACAATGTAGCCTACATGTCACGACTGGTTTATGCCTTGTTCTTGCATTTTTCAAATATTCACACTCTAGCTCGCTCCAATAATGAGGAAATGTGTAACAAACAGCTCTGTGGTGCAGTGAAACAGATCTGGGGCCACAAAAACAAGCCAGACAACACGGAGGAAACAGACAAGACTGTAAAACCAACCCTTGTCAAACATGTGTCTTTACAGAATCACAGAGTATGTACACAACTAGATCTGAGTACTGGAGGACTGTCTTTACTCAACAGTGGTGGCTCCACAGATTACAAAGAGGCCTTTAGAGAGGACACTGTTGAAACGGGAGGTACTGTTGTTATTTATATACTGCACCTTGCAAAACCTCAAGAATGCAGGATGTGAAAGTGAGTTTGGTTGCAGACCAATTGGTTGAATCACAGGTCACAATCAAACGGATGGTTAGAGTCACATCTTTAAATTTTGAGAAACATGCTTATTCACTTTCTTGCTGAGAGTTAGATGAGAAGATTGACACCACCTTCAAGTCTGAAAACAGGGAAACAGCAAGACTAGCTCTGTCTGAAGTTATACTGTGTTGTTATTAGTGAGACATATACTTTATACGTACTGGCTGTAACTTATTTACCGCACGGAGAAAGTGGGATCAATCTTTTCATCTAACTCTTGGCAAGATAGCCAATAGCTGTATTTCCCTAAACGTATAACAGTATTCCTTTATATTTAACTTAGAGGTATGTGAAAAACATTCATTCCTGAAATCAATCAGTGAATACCAAATTAAAAGAACAAAAGAGTGTACCCTGGCTTGAACCTCCACTCCTACATCACCATAACCCTGCTGAGGTTAATTGATCCAGGCATGTTTTAGTCATTTTGTGTAAGTGCTTTTGGACATCATGGTCAGCGTTAGTGTTAAAGGTATATCCTAACATATTCAGATATACGATGCAATGTACAACTGAGCATGCATTTGCTTAAACCTCTTAGCTAGCAGCAGACTGATGAGACTTTTTACAGCACTCTTGTCCCAACAGGCCTCAAGTCTCATTACCACGGCCATGTGGTCCCCTTCTTTGGTTGCAGTCTGTGGACAGTGTCCCCATCCCTCTGGGGAAAGGGCCAAGATGGCACATTGATCAAGTGTCAGCTGGACACTGGTATCCTTTCAATAAACTGGGAAATCTCTGTACTGTACAACAATCCCCCACTTTGCATGGAATGCAATTGGCTGATAAACTTTACATTCAGACATCACTGGTGACAACACAGAGGAAGTGGGCGCTGGTTTGCAATTTTCTCCCTGCGTTACCCTTCAAAGCAGAGCGAAGACAAAGATAACAGCATGTTAGGAACGTGCTGTGTGATCATGGATGCGGAAGGATGAGGGGGCCACTGTAATTGGCCTAGGGAAATCCTACACTAAACACTGAAACAGTTTGAGGATCTTTCATTAAAGAAGCAACATAAGAAGACAACTAACTATTCCTAAAAACAAAAGGCATTTACTTTTATGTAAATCCTCTCAAACACTCCACATGACTATTCATGTCTTGGTAATAACAACCTACAAGTGTTACAGGCCAATAAACATCTTCAAGCCATAGCTGAAAGTAGCCTAATGGCCCCATGATACGTAAGAAAGTAGAGCATGCTATGTCACAGATTTCTGTGCTTCCATAATAGCTGAAAAATGTACCTGGAATAACTTTGTTAAAACAGTATTAATAATTAATTTCTCAAATGCTGTGATAAACTTAAAGACACTTCTGCTTGTCTACTGAACTCCAAAGCACAGACAGCTCAGCTGTTTCACACATGGTCCATCCCAAAGATGCATGTGACAGGAATGATGGCATTTCTTATTTAGTCAATTATGCATTTTCAACCACAGGATTGTGGAAGTTGATGGCTGCAGTAACACTGGGCACCAGCAATAATTGGATGTTAGAAGGTTTTGGACAAACATGTCAGCCAGAAAAATCAAAAACTGAAATACTAGCCCATGTAAAACACCAAAACAAATAAAATGTATGTAATATTGCAAAAAACAGTTTTGCATTCACATATGTTTTATATGTATAATATTTAAAATGTTTAATAGATTCCTGTTTGATGTGACTGTTTTCCACATTTGTTGACTAAAACGCAAGATCCTTTAAAAAATAATCAACCAGGTAAATACTCGCGCAGGGCCTTCATCATTCCCTTTTACTTGCGACAGAGCCAAAGCCATGGCACAGAACATCTGTTCGAGACATTTTTAGTGTAGGCAACTAAAAACTGAGGACAGGCCTGAATAAATCTGTAAAGATTAACCCGCTCAGGTTTCCATCAACAGGTAGGTGCCTTAAAAGGAACTACTTTCCATGTAGAAAGTTAAGTGTCTGATGCGAAGGAAACTATCCGACGCGTTTTACGAAGTAAGCGCAGTTTATAAACTGGCGACAGGTGTTAGAAGCAATAAACTGGACTCTTTATCGCGGTTTTGTGCAGGAAGTGGGCGCAACAAGCTTCTTAGAGGGATAAAATGGTTGTTGTTTCGTTAGCCTACGCCTCCTGTTCAGAAGCAGGTGCGTAGCCTACACGGACATTATTTAACCTCATAATGAGAAAGAAGTGGGGCATTTTCTCAGGCATGCACGGATGGCAACTTACAGGTACTTCGTGGAGCCCTGCGTCTGCTGATGCAGAGCTACTGAGAATCCAAAGAAGCTCCCTTTGGTTTTCCCCTCTTTGATCACCGGGAAACGTTCATCTATATTAAATCCACTGCAGGTTTGCGTCCCGTGGTACACAGCCAAGACAGCGCAGAGCAATAGTCTTGGAGACATGTTCGTTCTGTTCATTCCTCGCAAGTGCAGTAGGCTTCCCGCAGATCCACGATCAGCCTGGGTCCGGCACAGTCTCCCGCAATGAGCTCCAACAGGTAGGCTGCGCTTCACAGAGACCTCCCCATTGAGATCCACGCGCGCACTCGGTGTGACTGCCTAGGTGTCGGTGTGTGCCTCCCTCTGCCTCTCTCTTCTGCCCTTCCTTACTTCCTTCCTTTCCCTCTGCCCTCCACACCCATTTGGAACAAGTGTAGCCTACTGTCACACTGTGTGGTTGGCTGTGTTAACCTCAGTCTCTTGCCTCCTCCCCCTCCCTGTCTCTATTTCTTTCTTTCACACGCGCAAATTTTGCTTTCCACCTGTTCTGCCTGCCAACAGTAAAAGTTGCAGTTGCACTTTTCAGGGAAAAAGGTTAATCAAATATCATCATATAAACAACAGTTTCATTACACTTTCATTCATGCCTTTGTGAAACTCTTAATACAGCATTAAATTATGTTTTGAGCAGCACCTCCATCAACACCTTTTTCCTCAGTCAACAATTAAATTAGCTTATTAATACATTCCTTTCAGTAATTTCCTTTTAGGAACTTGAAAGAAACCACAATATACAGCCATTTGTTCCAAATACACGTAGTACATGTAAGTTAGTTGAATAGTGCCATGGTAATAATGCTTCTGTCTGTTACTGAAAAACCTTTTTTGCACTTTTTGCCTGAAAGAAAGGTCGTACAAAAGCCTTTTCAGCTGATACAACTGCTTTAATGTCTAAATACATATGTAATGCAACTGAGTTAACTCAGCGCAGGATATTTTATGTAGGGGTACTATATTATGACAGGCCTTCTGTCAAAACTCCTCCAAGCCAACTAATAGACGCACATGAGCGCTCTTGTGACAGCCAACTTCTGCCTTGCTCCACTGCCTATCGCTTAAACTTCTGGCATCCAACAGGCAGTTCATTAAACCCTTAATCCCTTTAGAGAGAGTTCATGGAACAGGCCAGTAAGTAGTTAAAAAGTATCCTGTCCTTTCCATGAATGCCACTCCACCCTCTCTCCCCTGTTTTCTTGTCTTTTTTAGAAACCCCCTGGTGTCAAGAGAACAGCTACAGCTCCATCTCCTCCCCGTTTACTTCGGCAATGAGCAAACTTTGATTATGTCTGCTTTATTGGCTGTCTCCTCTGGCATCACTGACCTCATCTAATTGATGAGCTGAGCTCCCACTCCTCTGCTTCTCCTCACAGTTCAGGAGTTTCTCTCACCCAGAGGTAATCTCTGCTCCATTCTTTTGTGAAATAATGCCCTATGGGGAATTTAGTTCACTATGCACATTCCATAGGGCAATTGCAAAAGTGTTGTGATGTGTGCTTCAAGTCTGTATTTAGTGGTAATTATGTTCTTTACTATTGCTGCTGTGCTGTCCCTATTTGTGCACATGCCCTGTGACTTCCGTTTTGTTTCCAAGAAACAAGAAGTACTGTATGTATATGACAAAACAGAGAAAATGCGTTACAATTAACAGGTTGGGGTACATTTCATGGATTGTAATGCAGTGCAAATCTGACTCATAATCTTTGTTGGAGGTCATATACTGCTAAATTTAACCCTGGCCCGTACATTTGGAATCTGTCATGTGAGAGTTAATCCAGGTTTAAACTTTGCGTTTGCATTTTGATATTATCTAGCAAGTGCGTTTCATGCCCAAAGGTGAGAGCACAAATTGCCAGTGTATACAGTGTCAACAACCTGTTGTTGCCTTATCAAGATGTGCATCTGTTACAGCACCGACGTTGAACAGATCCATGCGATTGTGCAAATAGAGACCCTCCTTGACTGCCTGCCTCAGCAGAAGATGGGCAACCCTGAGAGACATTAGCAGAGAGGAATTTAAAGAGACTAAACAACAACAGACGAGCAAGCTGACTTTCCCCTTAAAGAGGTGGTATTATGCTTTTTGCCTTTCACCTCTCCTTTATTGAGTTATATACCTTTTTTGTGCATGTAATAGGTTTGCAAAGTGAAAAAGCCACCCCAAAGGGAGTTCCTTCTCCTACAGAAAACTCTGCTCTGAACTGCCTGAAAACAGCTCGTTTGTAGTCCAGCCATTTCCCTTTCATCCCTGTGACATCACAGGGATGAAAGCTAAATGTGTGCCATAATGCTCATAATACAAGTCTGACACACCCTCAAAAACACCGGTGGAAAAACAATGAGCTGCAGTACACACCTCGCCTCTCCCTTCCAAACACTAGCTACCCACCAGGCAGTCAATGGACATAAAGTTGTTACTGTGATGTAGAGACAGAGCTTAGTTAAACTTTATGGATGAAAGATACTTTTGTTACAAATTAATAACTCACCACTCTGACACTCCATGTTGCTAAGCTGGTAAGGGGAACATATACAGCTGAACCGAAGCTGTGTTTACCAGCTTCTCACTGACCCGCCCTTCTCTGCTTCTTATTGGCTAGTAGTCCTTAACTAGGAACTGCGCATGTGCAACCCCCAACAAATATCATGTAGAGGCAAGATCTATCACTCCATTGCTAAAATGAACCCTTCAACACATAGGGTGAAAACAGAAGCTGCAGCAATGTGCAGTATGACAAAAGTATGGTGTTTTTTGAAAATTAAACCTTGTACACCTGTTCTGGTACAACCCCTAAATAAGATTTTGAACCTGAAAATGAGCATAATACCACCTCTTTAATTTTGCTCTATTTGATCAATTCCCATGCTTTTTGCGAAACGGCTGAAGAGCACCTTATCCTTAACCCCTCTGGGTCATACACCCACCCTTTAGACAGCTGATACTGACAAAATGCATTCTTTTTTATTGTCAGAAAAAGATACAGTCTTGCAAGGTGTGCAATTGCAGAGTTGCCTGGCAATGGAGATTAAAAAGTACAAAAACTGTGATCAGATAACTTTTCGCACGAGAGCCGTTCACTTTCCACTTTCACTTTTTTTTTTGTCTCTTTCCAGTGTTACAGTAGAAAAAGAAAGAATTCCGGCCTTTAAATGTGTATTCCCCAGACCAAACTGTAAGCCAACACCAGGCTCTGTGAACCATCGGGACAAAGACCCGAATGCAGTTGCTGCTGCCCCCAGAGACCTCTGCTGTAGAACCCTCCAGTCTTAACCCACACAACACACATGGAATGTAATTTGCTATTTATCTCCCAGTTTCCTGTGTTTTTCCTCACCAAACCCACCACCGTCCTCCCCCGTCACCATACCTTCCCTGGAAATAAAACAGAATTCAACCGTTCCTCTTCTTCTCATTTGTCCTATGTTTTTCTTTGTGCCTCATAATATCCATTTAATTGAGGAGGTTAAGCCTACATACATACTACATCTTCCCGCTCAACTTTCCTGCTTCTTTGTGTTTTGTCGTATATATCACAAATGGCTCCACCGAGTCTTCTCAAGGAATCCATTCAAACAACGCTGAGGGCTGATGGATGGGGTGGGTGAGTGGGATGCTATGTGGAGTTCCTGATGTGAATGTGTGATAATAGAAATGGACTGGCTATTGTAGAGCACTGTAGCCAGAGCAGAGCAAATGTAAAGACTGAGTGCATCAGTGTGCTCCATAATAGTCCGATTACACTTATCTCTTGTTTCTGTACTTTCCCAATAGGCTTTGTGTAAAGTCTTGCAGTGGGTTGAATTATAGACTAATGAAACCAATGTGAGAATGGCACAGTACAGCCTTGTGAGCACGAAAATAAACCAGATACAAAAAAACATCAGTGGCCTCAAAATAACTAGATGTCAGCCTGGTGTAGAATTTCCATGAATATTATTCCACATTAACTGGCGAACCTAACAGTGAGCAGGACATTGGTTGAATATGAAACACAGCACGCGCTCACATCGAGTCCTTGCTGCATGGCAATGACAGAGCTGGCCGTTGCCATGGAGCTGAGAGTTGCTATGAAGCCAGTATGTCCTGAGCGGTGGTAGCATCTGTGGAGGAAGACAGTGTGATCTGTTTAAACTCCAGTCAGGAGCTCGGATGACCTTTCACAGGAATAAAACATGATCCACTCGGTTCTGTACACTAAATCAGGAATTTACCACAGAAACACACACATATTCATGCAGACGCATGTGCACAGTAACACGAATATTATACAGCTTTATTACAAGGCCAGATTCTTGTCCCAGAGTGAAGATAAAAATTTCATACTTTAGTAGTTCCTTCTTTACTTGATTAAACTGCAGAATATCAAATGAACTTTTGCACACCCTGGGAAGACAATATACAATTAACTCCCTAATTCCCTGCTGTAACTTTAGCTGTCATTGGACACAAATGAAACCGATTTATTTTTTTAATTGAATTAATACATGAGCAAAATCTGATAAGATGTCATGTTATTTCATATACCAAGCTTTTGCCTGAATAATCCAGTCAGTGTTTAAACAGAAAGACAGTTAGTGTTAGGTTTATAAATACAGGACAGTCCACAGCGAAGGGGCAGTCATATTGGCCATGTCTTGTCAAACAAATGTCCACAACAGCAGGGAAACAACTGACACCAGCTAATCGCCTAATCAGTTTCGGTATTAAGGGAGGGATGATACACTGTAAAAATAAATCAGCGATTATTTATCCTCCAAAGCACCACATTTCTCTTTGAATCAGTTTTTCATGTGTTACAAACTAATTTTTTTTTAAACAAATCTTGGGCTTCAACTTGATTTAATACAATGTGGAATTTCCATTATCGCAGCCCCCATTGGACCACATATGTTGTATTCTATATCTATATGGAACAACTGGCCTGATGTAATCCAATATCTCTCCATACAATGTTTCTGCATGTGAAATAATTGTGTTTTATGACTTCTCTAGGTTGCTGAGCATTCATCCTCATGTATAGGGCAGCAGCATGGCAGTTCTGAATGTTTGCATACATGTGTACAGTACATACATGTAGTATGTCTGGTTGTGTGTATGGAAATATCTGTGATGCTATATGCTATATGCTCACATTTGTTCATCTTAATATGGGGGCTGTATGTCAGCTTCCACATGTGCGTGTCCTTTGAGTGTTTGATGTGTGGCAGGAAGGAAATGCAGCAGGGGTTTCGAGACCCACACAAAGTCTTGCTGTTCTTCAGGTCTCCAGTTCGTGCAAAGTGTAGGAATGTATAGCCTGAGGAGGAAGGCGTGGCTCTGAACACTCTCCCACTGTCCTGTAGCACCTGTTTTTCAGCTTAGCTTTCAGGCAGAATAGATAGAGTGATGGGAGACAGCGGGACATAGTCTCTGTGATATGGAAACAAAACAGCTGTTACACAAAGTAATGTTATAAATACAATACTCCCAGCACAACAATGAACCCTCTCCACTGAGACTTTGGGGAAAAAGCTGTGCTTTCTCGTTGAAAGAAATATCATCTCCGCTTAATAAAAGCTATAGCCAGCAGCCAGTTAGCTTAGCATAAGCACAGCTAGCCTGTCTGAGGCATAAATGGACGACATAATAACTCCCCAAAAGTGAAGTCAAACACTGATATATGTTCAAGTGTTCATTTTCCTTTTAAGTTTGGTTTTAATTTGTTATTTGATGCTATAAAAAGGGGGCTTCATGTCATTATTGATAGCTGAGCCCTGCACACGATTGAGTTGGCCTGATGTTTGGACGAGACCACGATACCGCTGCTCTAAGCCCAATCACCCAATCGTCTATGTTTGTATACAGTCTGTGGTCTGAGATAAGAAAATCGGCCAATACCAGCACCTCTAAAGCTCATAAATTAAGATGCTGTACCTTCTTTGTCTAATTAAAACACAAAACTGTAAAATTACATTTCTTAGCCATGAGCAGTGACTTTCTGTTATACTCACAAACTCAAGGAGAACAAATAAAAAATAATTTGTGAGCTTTAGAGTTGCTAGTATAGGCTGATTTTGTTATATTCAGACAAAGCCAGTCTATCTGTTTCGCCCTGTTTCCAGTCTTTATGCTAAGCTAGGCTAACTGCCTATTGGCTGTAGTTTAACATATGAGCGTAGTATAGGTCTTCTATCTAACTCTCAGCAAGAAAGCAAATAAGCGTATAACCCAAAATGGTGAACAATTCCTTTAAAACGTTGTTTGTCATGCCAGAAAGTAATGCACAACATCTCACAGTATCAGAACATTTTAAACATGTTGTTGGTGAGACACATTTCTTAATGGAATTTATAACTTGCTAAAAATGCACTTAGAGCTGAGTAGTTCATTCTTCCTGCAGCTCATTGCCAGTTTTAAAAGAACTATAAAGCATTTAGACAAACCACAGGTAGCAAAGAAAAATCACAACCAGTGATAACAAACGTCCTTTCCCAACCTTTCTACTGCTTTCTGGAAACGTTGCATTAACAGTGATAGGAATGTGTGATAGAGTTAATGATTAATTAAGGGTGAAAATGAAATTAAAACACAAGCTGTACAAAGGTGCACTCTCGGTAATGTTTAATCATTAAGAAAGGAGTCACTCCATGCAGCATTCCTTTCTCTGCCCATGGAGACTCTTTTGTTCAAAATGAACTATTCTGTGCAGAGGCGTCATAGGTAAAGAAAGAAATGTTTGAGGGGAGTTTGGGTTTGATCTGGCTTTGTGCCAAGACCGACAACCTTGGGTATGAGCTCTTAGTCTGAAAGATAGGTGAGCAATAACCACCAAACAAACCCCTAAAACCATACATTTATTATTCATCCAGTGCAGCGTATATGTCAGCTAGAAAATACAGATCTTTAAGGGAGTGGGAGGGTGAAAGAGCTATCTCTCTGGGGAATGACACCAGGTTGAACTTTAGCCAGAGCCCAATCATGGTATCTCACTGTGTTTTTTTTCATCAGACCACTCTAGTTATTGAGATTGGCTGTTGCATGTGCTCAAAAAGGTCAGGAGCTCATTTCACTGTAGTCAAGATTTTCCGCTCCTCCCATGGGACACATTAACTCAGAACTTGATACTTAACAACCCAGTGAAGCCCATACCATCATCTGTCTGCAATGTTTACCAAAGGAGCAGTTATCTGTCTCTGGGACCTTAAGAGTCCCCTCTTTCAGAAAGTGCTGCATTATCTTTACGGGTACAGAGCAGAAAAAACATACACATGTGGACACAATTTACTCTAGTTAACACAACAGTCCTATCTCTGGAGATGAAATATCATGACAAGATTGGGAATATTGGCTTACAGTTGTCTCTGAAAGTCACACTGCTACATTGACAAACTGCATAATTATATTCCTACCTACATTCACCTGATCCAATTATTAGGAGCCCCACTATTCTTCACCCTGGGTAATAGGTGAATATATTGGGCAGTAAATCTGATGCATTGTACTGTGACCAAGCCTAATGTAATCTGGTGGACAGACCATTGAATAATGACACAATCTGAAGGGTAACTGCAGTAAATCTGACCAGTAAACACAATGCTAGCTTGCTCCCACATCGCTCGTCCTCTCATCCTGTGGTAAAGTGAGTTGAAATGATTTACAATGCTCATTCTAAAGCCTCCTTCCTGTCTGCACAGCGTATTGGCTGTCTGGTTGACTGGTCATCCCTTAGACCTCTTATAAACACTGAGGACTCCTTTTCCTGTCGTCTTTTGATCGGCTGTTTGTAGTGGATCCTCTGTAACCACATGGTGCCATTTTGTTTATGACTAGGCTTGCATGACATTAATGTTAGAACTTACAAGGACAGGTTTATATTGAACACAAATGTGTTGGTTTTTGACAGCCAAACCTGTGATCCATGTCCTTTCGTTTGTTGTGAGTGTGATGGGGCTGGCAGATGGTTCAGATGTGATTGGTGGTGACACTGTTTTGACACGAGATTGGAAATATTCACGTCTCTGTGTGTGTGTTCAGGCGATTGAGCTTTCTGATGAAGAAGCAGGAGATGAAGGAGTAATTGTGGGTACTGTTTAACTGTACTATAATTCACAGCAGAAAGACTTTTTAGTTGGTAGATTTGTTGCCATGTCTTTAGAAAGCAGAGCATATCACCCCTTATGCTTGTTAAAAATTCTGTGTTAAAAACAATCCAGTCTGGTACTGTTTAATATGTGTCACTAAAGCATGTAAAAACTACCTAGGACATGCATGCCATGTGTGTGTTCAGCCTCCTTTCGAGCCAGTGTGTGAATCCACTCCATCTCTCTCTGCTGTGTGTGTGAATACAGAGCCGGGCCTTTTGTTTCCTTCGACAAGCTGGAGCTGTACTCCAGTGGACCTGCACATTTTCCACTCAATTGAATGGCCCTCTCAGATCATTAAATGGCCATTCATTAGCAAGGGACACTGGCAGGGATTCAGCAGTAAAGAAAACACAAAGAGGCCTGTCTGTGGGCACCATCCCTCACACTGTGGCCTGCAACACTGTGGGTGGGAGTTAGGGCTGGATTGGTAATGTGGCATACCGGGCAAATGCACAGTGGGCTGACGCACCTTTGGGGCCGGTTTAAAGTACATTATTTATTTATATAACTGTTTTTAAAAAAAACGGGCCAACGATCGGCCCATAAAGCATGGACAGCGGTTTACTGGGTAATTTTCTATACTGACATTGGGCTGGCCCAATCACATCTCTTACTAGCCCCCACCCCCTCTGCTCTCTGTTTCTTGCGTTGCGGGCCATTAAAAAAAAAAAAAAAAACATTCTTCAGTCAGAGGCCACCAAATGCGCGAAAACAACCGATCTGGTTGCTGCCGGGGCTGCAGTAGCTTCAACATCAGCTGCAGTACACTGCGTAGTGCAGGCACAGGCACCTGAAGGAGCAAAAGAGCTGTGGTGGCCACTGGCAGGAAGAGGAGGAGGCCTGAGACAGTGAAACAGAGTGACAAAGTGACAATGATGGGCTAAGGGAGAGAGAGAGCAGGAGGAGAATGGAGGTGAAGCTGTAAGCATGAAGTAGCTCAACCTGTATGGAGGGAGCAGGGAGGGAGGGTCATTTACACTGGGGATGCTGGGGACATGTAGCCACCACTTTTTGAAAGCATTTATTAAAAATGTTCTGAAAAATAGCTTGCACCAAGAAATGTTGATTAACAAATAAAAATGCTATGAAAATATTGCACATTTATTTGCACAATAAGCCTGCAATGCAATGTAAATACAGAAGAAACCTCTGCCTTGTACAAAAAAAGTAACTTAAGCAAAAAATAATAATAAGCTACTGATTACTGCATTACTTTTATTATATTTGTATATTGTGAATTGTCACCTGCCACCTGAATTTTGTGCTTACCTTTATAAAAATAAAGACTTTTCAGACAGAAAATGTCTCCACAATGCAGGAAATTAAGTGTTTAATGCTAAAAATCTTATGGGGGAGGACCCCCAAACCCCCCTATCACATATTTAATCTATAAATATTTTTTCAAAATAGTAGATCTATTACCATATATTCTTGTCTTGTAGTCATGCACACCAATCTTCTGTAAATCTTACGTCTCAGTGTTTCATCACACGTCTAATCTGACCCCCTAAATGGAACGATGGTGTATTGGTGAGGGGTATCCGACTGATTTTGGTGGGCTGCCTCAGCCAAAAATGCCAAGTAGTCAAGTATAGCATCTGAGATAACCATTGTAATGATAAGTGCTCAAAGGTAGCTATGATTTTCAGTTGAACATGCACAATACAACTTTGTTTGTACTTTGTTTAACAGTTTGTTGTTAATGAATAAATAATATCTATTAAAAGATGCTCTAGTTCAGTGGTGCCTAACCATTTTTGTCAGACACACCCCACACAGCCCAGTCAGATGATCTGAAGTACTCCTTCATATAGTATTAATTTTTTTTTTATTTCAATCATTTACCATTTACCTTTTTATTTATTTCAAATGTTTATCCATTACTTAATGCAATTTTAACTATATATCCATTACTTTAAGATAACTACTTTAACTGTTTTCCTATCACATTTAGTTAACCATTTCAACAGTTTATTCATTACTTTAAGTTAACTACTTCAGCTGTTTTTCCATTTTTCAACTGTTTACCCAGTAATGGTTAATTAACCGGATTTCAACCATTTATCCATCACATGTAGCAAACTGTTTCAAGTTCTCTGCCTCCTTGCTAAGAAGTTTGTTAAGCACTCTCAACACGACTCAATATGTGGATGTATTTTTAAATTCAAATCATACTTTATACTTTTTCAACTTAGTCAAGCTACTCCACAATCTGGCCATGTACCCCCAAGCTTCTGCAGAAATACCTGGTGCGTATCGCTTGTTTCCTAGACTAGACTTCATGTCGTCATCACTTCCCTGAGGACACTAAATCCAAGAGAAAAGGGAGCAGAGGTAGGGGGGAGGGCACTCACCTCCTGGAGCCAAATATTTAGGCAGAAAGTTACTCATGGTCAGATGGATTATTGGCTGTAGACTGAGGCACTTTGTTTCAACCTGACTTTGCAAGCTGATTGACTCACTCTGCCACATTTGATTTAATGTGGATGACTGCAAGTTTCCAAGATGGAGATGAGAGACCATGGTGGAGTTTTTGTGTAAGCTGAGGAGGAAAAGAGGGCAGAACGGAAACTCCCAAAATCTGCCGTGCTCAGGCATGCCTTCAAAAATGACAGCGCTCTACGCTGTGTTAACAAGCCCACCAAATAACCAGGTAGATGTCTTACACAAGACTTTCTGTGATTTTCCTCCCTACAAAAGATTTCCAGTCAAAGGCGTTTGTTCTGGGCATCTGAATTCAGTTTATGAATTAAGTTTACACAAAGCCGCTGGGTGTTACATGTGACTATGGATGTTGTGGCAGTTGAAAACATTTTCATTTTATATTTTAGTATTAATAATTAATCTTTTACGTGACATTTTTTGATTTTAACACTGAGCTTAATGTAAATACAGATCTTCATTTTGCAAACTCAACCTTGGAAGGGTCTCCTGTTATACATGGCTTTCTACAGTTACTGGATACAAGAAATACGTCAAAAGTGCTAGATCACACTGTTGGTGTTAAAGCCACTTTTCTAGACACACTACTGTGACCATTTGGTAAGACTTTGATGAGACTGAATGGCTGTAGCCTTAAAGCAAAGTGCAGGGCAAAGTTTGCTAGAAATTCAATTGTGTTGAGATGAAAACTGGTGTCATCCTGCCAGCAGATATTTTATTTATTAAGAGATAATCTGCAGATAGAAGGGAGTGGTTTCATCTAGTCCTCCATGCGTTTGAGTTTGAGCCAAAACAAACATGCTTGGGTGGAGGCTTCCTGCTAGAATCCTGGGAGAGGGCATCTCAACCCAGCGGACTCAAGGAGAGTGTAGCTGTAACCAAGGCTACATATTCACTATTCTGTGATAAGCACCAAAAGAGATCGTAACAAAGGGGTGAAGTGTCAAGACAAACTGTGGGATAGTGGGAGTCATGGGAGACTGAGACATTTGCAAATGTTGTAGTTTAAATTAGTATCATTGGGAAGTGATGTTTGTCATGTTGTTGCAGTAGACAGCTATAAAATACAAACAGATACAAGTATAGTCTCACTCCAATTAGCATGCTACTGCCTTGTGTGTTCCGTTGGCTTGAAGCCCACTCTGAGAGTGGCCTTAGTGAATACAAAAGTTTAAGTGGAGGGCGAACAAAGATGCAGTAATCAAAGCAGTCTCTCTTTTGAACACGCCCTGAACAGCTGTTTCTACAGGCCGCTCTTACTCATCCACTCTTGGCAAAGTGGAGCCGGAGAATAGATGCATTCTTGTCAATGAGACTGCGGTTGCCAGGACGGGGGACACTTGTACGGATGCCTCTGTGCAGCGTCTGGTGTTTGTGCCAGCTGAGTGGAATAGATAGGGAGGACTAGTAGGAGGGGAGTGAATGAGGAGCATGGCATGGCAGAGGAGAGAGAGACATCAGAGGGAAGAAAATATATCATAAAACTCAAAAAAAACCACAATGGACAAGAGATAGGAAAGACGCAGGAAGCAAACTTCTAACAGAGGATGCATCAGACATGCAACAGATACACACTCTGGTGGGTTGTTAGGCTGCCATTGTCTAGCTCACTGTGTGTTGCTCTGCTCTCAGCTGAGTTGGACCGGACCACTCAATTAGCGCAGTGCACTGTTGCAAATGCTGATTGACATGGAATGCTCTCCGGGTCAGAGGCCTGTTTGTTTACATCTCTGCATTCAGACGGACTACAGACTGAATAATTGTTGAAGTATGTGTTCACCTCAGGGAGGCTGATTACAATAATTTCAGATTCAGTGATATGACAGAATTAATAACAATATGTTTCAGATATATATAATGATATGACAAATGGAAGCTAAATCACAAAATAGAGAAGGAAGTTTTTCCTTGCCTCTGTTGCCTAGTGCTTGCTCTTGGTGGGAACTGTTGGGCTTCTGTAAATAGCATCATAGAGTATGGTCTAGACCTGCTCTTTTATGAAAAGCGATGTGAGATAACAGTTGTTGTGACTTGGCGCTATATAAATAAAATTGAATTGAATTGAATTACTCAGCTCTTTTATTTCTCTGTTTCATTTTATATAGTAGGATGAACGAATGGACGTATATTTGATATTTTTATGATTTAAATGTGAGATGCAACTTATTTAGTTGAAAGGACAACAACAGGAGCTGATGCTAAGAATACAGAAAGAAAAAAGATGATCTCAGACTCAGAAAAGGTGTGTGTGTAAAAACAAATAAACATACAAATTCACATTAAAGATTATCTATACTGTAACAGGGTGCGAGTCAAAGAGTGAAGGAAGTGTGTTAACTGCTGAGCGTGACTACGGAGAGACAAGTGTCATTAGTGCTCCATTAAAAGCAACAGATGGCCAGTAGCAGTGGACCCACTCTGTTTTTTAGATGACAGGAAAGCCAGTGTGGGTGGAAGCAGTCCTGCAGGGGAGTGTTTAGCCTTCGAAGATGTTTTGGATATGTTTATGTGCGTATGTGTGTTCGGGGTAAGGGACATGCCCTTTAACATCTAGCCACATGTGTCTTCCATTAACTTTTTGACTCCTTTGGCAGCTGTGGACCCCTGGGAACACATTGCCCAGGCCTTACCTGGGCTCTTTCCTCTGGTCCCCTTCAGTGAACAAAACACACACACACACACACACACACACACACACACACACACACACACACACACACACACACACACACACACATCTCTGCGCTTTCCTGATGTGAAGCAGCCTGAGAACAATGTGGCCTCGATCCCATGTAGCATAGCCAACTTACAACACCGCTGGGAGGCTGAAACGATCATTTGTTCCAGAGAAATCTCATATCAAGTGGAGTATTTTTAGTTTGGAGGAATGGGAGCGCTGAGATGTTGGCCTGTTTCAGGGGAAGCCAATTACTGTAGTTTTCTGATGGCTTTGAGTTTCTCTCTGGGCCATTATATTGTACATGTTAAGTCAGTGTTTGGATAATGCATTTTACAGATCATGTAGCTCATAGATATCTGGAAACATTTTGAGGGAAGACTGTCAAGAGTTTACTCATGAAAGCAGAGTAGAAGTAAAAAGCATCAGGTGATTTTCCCCATCTGGACACACAGATCTACATTACACAGATGGCACAGAGTCCTTGACTCATTGCCATTTTCTTGTTTTATCTCTAATCAGGACCGAGGAAGGAGGGAGATCGAGAGAGGGGGAGAGAAAGAGAGAGTTAGCAGTTAATAGACTTCCAGTTCTCCCACTCATGAGAGTGCCCAGACTCCCAGAGCGAGCCGACCATTCAATCAGATCAGCACAAACTGGCCAGTGGCGCTTCATTATCTCAAGGAGCTCCACTCCGCTGCCTTGAAGTTTTCAAAGGGAGATGAAATTGCGGTTGATGGTTGCGGGGGTGTAGGAAGCAATGAGGGGAGTTTGTTTTTGTGATGTCACCATCCCCCTCATAATTAAAGTCTAAACATCCTCTGCAGTGTAGGTGTATGTATGTGCGATTATGTGCACATTACTGTACTGATGGGGATCCCTTTGAGTTGTTTATATGTGTAGGGGGGTAAGTTTTACACTTTGTGTTGCTATAGAGTCTATGTAGAAATGCAGAGCAGCAGGTTGGATTGGTGTATAAATAAATGCATGTGTTAGTCCTGCAGGCGCATGGTATTCCTGCATATTTGTTAAAACTTAGAAGCTTTTTACATCATCTGCATTTCTATATACCTAAACAAAATCATTTTCCATTTATGCACAAGAAAACAGAATATACAATATTAGCCTTGTGGACTTAAAAAATAAAAATGTTTACAATCTGAGGGAGAATCAATTCAACCTGGAATGCTGAAGCTGAAAACCAGTGAAGATCTGTAAGGGGAACTACAGAGAGAGGTACATCTTGTACTTGAGACTGATAACTACAGCCATTGTCATCCTATCAAGGTCATGAGAAAATTCCTAGTCTGGTATGTCTCTGATTCTCCCTCATACGTCATGTCTGAGGGTCACAACCATTAGTGTTGCTGTTCTTGGGCTCCCGTATTCACACTGACGACTCTTAGGAAGATCTGAGAAGTTGAAAATGAGAAGAACAGTGCTTTGAAGATGGCTTCATTTGTAATGTACAGTACAAACGATATGTTTTTCTTTACCTTGACAGCGAACAGACCAAACCCTAGTTGGCCAGTAATTACCAGGGTTCCTCTGTGCAAGGTTTGAGCTTTTGTCCTGTGTTGGAACCAAGCCAGCTGTTCCACTTTTACACATTAGAAAAGTACAAAACATGCCCCTGAAAGCTGTCTCATGTTACTGTCTTGTGGAGGGTTTGAACATAATGAGTTCATTTGAACGTATGCAGGATAGATTTTCACCTGAAGATTACATATTCTCTGACAGGAATAAAGAATTTACACCAATGGTGCAACTCATGCCCATTTGTACACTCATTTATACCTTACAGAGGAGCAATTGCATCAGACTGTAAAATAAGATTAGACTTTATTAGATAAGATTAAACTGCACAGAGAATATATATACTGAGACAACAAAATGCAGTTTAGAATCTAACCAGAAGTTTGTGGATCAAAGGCAAATACAAAGTTTTTTAAGAGTGACAATGCCACGTTGAATTTAAGACATTTACACCATCTTCTGGATGTTCTGTGATATTACAAAGGCATGACCATTTCACTATAAAACAGCAATTTACACCAATCAGCCATATCATTATGACCACCTGCCTAATATTGTGTAGGTCCCATTTTGCAGCCAAAACAGCCCTGACCCATTGAGGCATGGACTCCACTAGACCTCTCAAGGTGTGCTGTGGCATCAAGGTGTTAGCCGTAGATTATTTAAGTCCTGTAAGTTGCAAGATGGGGCCTCCATGGCAGCAAATCCCACAGAAGCTCGATTGGACTGAAATCTTGGGAATTCTGAGGCCAAGTCAACACCTTCAACTTGTTGTGTTCCTCAAACCATTCCTGAACCATTTGTGCTTTGTGGCAGAACATTGCCCAAAGCATCAAGCTTGCCTTCTTCCCATAGTGCATCCAGGTGCCATGTGTTCCCCAGGTAAGCAAAGCACACGCACCTGGCCGCCCACAAGATGTGACAGAAAACATGACTCATCAGAGCAGGCCACCTTCTTCCAATGCTCCATGGTCAGGTTCTGATGCTCATGGCAGTGGGCAGGGGCCAGGGGTCAGCATGGGTATCCCGACTGGTCTGCAGCTACATTGCCACATACGGAAACTCCAATGCACTGTGTATTGTGACACCTTTCTATCAGAACCAGCATGAACTTTTTCAGATATCTGATCTACAGTTGCTCGTCTGTTGGATCGGACCACACAGGCTAGCCTCCGCTTCCCACAGTGTCTTCACTGGTTTGCTGGTTTGGCAAAATAATTACAAAAAAACACTTTCACAACATAAAACTGCTGTTCATTAACCTAAAAGTTTTTCTACGTAGTATCTTAAACACATTTTGGGTTTTCCATTGAAATAGTGAAGCAGGAATATAACAAAAGTGGTGACTATTTTAGAAGCTTGGAAAAGATGAAATGAGTTTAGTTATGAGCAAGATCAGAAACCACTGATGTGCTGTGAAGTTAATTGTAAGACATTGTTCCTCCCTGCAGGAACAAGTAGTGTACTGCCCTCAACAAATGCCAAAACACCTTCCCCGGTGCAACAATGTCTCTTTAAATATATTAATGGGTAATTTGAAATTCTAAAATTAAAAATGTATCTGTAAAAAAATATTTATGATTATTTTAAGGATAAATATCAAATAATAGAAAACTTGTCAAAAACAAAAAAGTATTCACTTTCCCTGTGTCTTTTGGGTTAAAACTGCACAATTCAACGTTGTGATTTGGCTCCCCCCGAAGGTAAGAGAGAGGAAACGTCTCTCTGGGACAGATCTGTACTGGATAGGAACAATACAAGAGAAGTGAATGTCTACTCACTTTTGTTTATATTTCAGATTTTATGGTCTGCTCTTAAGCTTTGATTTGCATTTAAAGCGGTCGGGAACATGTTTTACCGAAAAAAAAAAAACAATTTTTAATTTAGGCAAAGAGAGTGAATCTACATACTCTAAGAGAGGTTATAGTTATCAACACTCAGTTTGCCTCAAAGCTATTGTGTAATTATTAGTATAAAAGGTGTCCTCTTTGTATTTTTTTTATCTCTGCCAGGCACAAGTCTGGAGGGGATAATGCATTTGGTCGTGTGTGTTTGTGTGCATGTGTGTGCAACCCCAATTCACCAGAATGTTTTTTTCAACTTCTGTTTCTAAGTAACCTACATGGGAGATTGGGATGACATATTGTTAATGAGGTTGAACAGTCTTGAGTCACATCATCCAAACAGTGAAAACCTACAACAACACAAAGAAGCATATGTTCAATTATCAACCAATGTGCAACACCATATTCTTCAAATAAAAAATAAACACTTTCACATTGTGGCATTTGCAGCCAGCACGAAAATCTCAAAAAACACAAAACTTTACACATCTGAGAATAATATATCATTAAGTGAAAATGATTTGGTTTTCTCTGAACACTTAATATTTTACTTTACTTTTAGCCCATTAGCATTGAAAGGTGATTTTCAACACGGGTATAAAGGATCAGAGTTGTTTATTTTATTCAAATAGGCACATTAATCGGTTTATTTATTTGACATTTCACCGTAGCTGCCTGAGCCATCTTTTTCCTATTACTGGGGCTTCGACTCTCTTAAGATTTTAATATAAATTCAGTACTGTTATGCTACAACCATTGTCAAGTGCACACAGAATCATGGATGTGTCCTTATGTGGTTCAATATACAACTATCTTGACTTATGATTTACTCTCTGAGAGTTACTTCCATGTTTTCAACAGCTATTGGCTAATCGTTGCCTCCGTTGGTTAAGGTTAGGGTTAGGGTTAGCTACAGAGTAGGGGGCACGATTTAATGCAAAGATGGTGCCTGTGAAGTTCAATTTGGATGAACTCACCCTTTAACACTTCACCTCAGTGCTTCAGAAACTTACCAAAAGAGGGCGGTAGTTTATCGGACATGAATGGCTACAGAGGAGACGCATGTTATACTAGAGGTGTCATTGATAAACTTGAGAGTATGGTCTGTGAGAAATGTTAATGTAACAATGGCAAATATTGGCAGTAGTCGGCAAAACACAATTTGCACACCGTCAGCTGTGTGAAGCTGTATGGATCTATTTTGCAAGCAGAAAACGACAGTACCATGTGTGAATCAATACAGCAGGGGGCGCTGTGCATCGTCCTGTCTGCTGGCTGCGCATGAGCTGCAGAAAAAAACGGAAAGAATGGAAACTTTTCCCTGTGTAAATTATGGGTCAAACTATATTTTTCTATTTCTTCAGCAAAATAGTTCTCAAAATGAAACGATTTAATGCGGACTTTTTTACCCTCCACCGTGTCTTCTGCGACTACAATGCTTTATCGTCATTTTCTAACAGTGTTGAACGAATTTGCATTTATACACACAACACGTAAAGTGTGGAAGAATTTACCCGCAGGCAATATCAGTTGAACGAGTCTTTTACCTATCTCTTCCATCTCTTTCAGGTAAAGTTCACTGTCCGCCAACACTTTTGAATGACAATGGGAGTCTGTGGGAGACTGGCTAGCAGCCTTTCAATAGGGTGAATAAAGTGTGATCTCTAGGCTCTGTTAAGAAAACATTGCATAAAAACATGAAGGGGACGGTCTGGCTGCAGGATTAAGGCTTTAGAAAGGCTCTGAGATGTTATTGTGTTGTAACATCTTGGTGCCAGCCTGTAGACATTGCAGCTGGTGAGGAAAACGGAACCTGTAGGTAGTACTGTTTTCAGACTGACAGTCTCTTGAGGCTTACGGAGCTACATGTTCGCCCACTGAACAGGTAAATGCAAATCTAAAGAAAAAACCCAGGACACTGAGGTATGCGTGCATAGGCGCTCTTGGCTGAAGGCTGGGTTTCACCACGACTTCGCCTGGAGCGCAAGGGGTGGAGGGGGGTGGACGGGGGAGCCAATTGGAAGGAAGCTTCCAGCCCAGCTCTCTATAACTCTGTGTCACAGGGGCTGAGCCATGCCACAACCAAGTTTCTGCAGCTGGGAGAGATTCACTGGACTATAGACGCTTTAAAGCTGTGCGTTCAAAGAGCGCGCGCACACCAATTCTTTATTGCGGGTTTGCTTTGCGCACTCCACAACGAAATAATCGACCAGTGGACTTTCTTTACTCTGGAGGGCTGCTTTCACCATGAGCGCCGGACAGACATATGAGAAGAAGATTGCGTGTATTTTGACCGATCTACCAGGATCTATGAGTTGCCACCCGAACTCCAAGGACTCTCCTACTCTGCCCGAGTCATCGGTGACAGACATGGGCTACTACAGCGGACAGACGGCCCACGGCCAGCACGAATATTATCAGAGTCAACCGTACGGACAGCCCATGAACTCTTACCATCATCAGTTTAATCTGAACGGAATGGGAGCCGCTGGAGCGTATGCCACCAAATCCGAATACCCCTACACAAATAGCTACAGACAGTATGGACATTACAACAGAGATCACCTGCAGGCCTCGCCTCCGAGCTCAGGTAAATAACCACTATATTTTACTGCAATGTTTACATCCAGCGCGAATAACTCTTAAGCGTCTTGTAAAAGAGCCATGATTGCACATGAAAACACGAATCAGACTGTATTACCCGCAAGTTTTTTTCTGTCTCATTTTTGATATTTTATCTAACGTATTTTTCCATTTAGTTTGTGGAAAACATTTGTGGTATAGAAATGGTACAGGCAATAAAGAGAGACAATAAAGTGTAACGTGATTTCTCTACGTTTCATGTCTCCATACATTTTACCTTGCATGGCCAGAATAATATTTAGGCTACTTGCCGGTGTGTTTGATTCATTATACTTGCAGGTAGAAAAACTAACATTTGCTCAGTGGAAACCTACCGGCTGATGTTAATGTTAATGTCGCGTTTTAACAGCCCGCCTGGGAATGAGCCAGTCATTAACAGTCGGCCGTAAAACGATGATGGCTGATCAAAGCTAATAACATTCACTCCATCAATATTAACACGTTTACTCTGGCTTGCCAAATTGGAAATTTGACAAAATAAAATCATGCCGTTTCAGTGATTTAGTTTAGATTTCTTTTATGACATGTGTGTTGTTTGCCAAATTTTAAGCTTTTAACTTTGAAGCAATCTTTCCACATTCATTTGACAAAATATTGGAAAATGCAGAGTTTTTTCCAGACCCAGTTTTTAGGCAGACGAAATTCTCTCAATACCTCCTACATACATTTTACATTTCATTAGCCTATACTCAATGTTTTACACTTTATGGCCGCTGAACGTATTTCTTGATGGTGTATTTAATCGACATTTTTGTTGTATTTTTTTTAGTAAAAGAAGAGCCAGAGCCTGAGGTCCGCATGGTGAATGGAAAACCAAAAAAGATCCGCAAGCCGAGGACGATCTACTCCAGCTACCAGCTCGCTGCTCTGCAGAGGCGCTTCCAGAAGGCGCAGTACCTCGCTCTGCCCGAGAGAGCGGAGCTGGCGGCTCAGCTGGGCCTCACTCAGACACAGGTAAGTTGCCTGACCCGGTGTAGCACCTGAGGTTTTCTAATCAATTAATACTTTTGGAGTCACGTGAGCCAGGACCTCCCAAAATGGCCAACAATTTGCTTTGTAATTATCCAACAATGCGTAATTACGCAAAGCAGACTCTGGATGTCTGTGTCTCGTTTTGGTCGACTTTATTTAGATACAAGTTAAATAATTCTCTATTTTCTCACTGTGAATAAATACTGTTAACTGTGTGTTTTGTTAACTGTACATGAGAGATCATATTTATGTTAAAACATTATACACATTATGTAGCCCTTTGTCTTAAATTTTTCTGTTGCACTACAATTAATGTTGAGACTTTTTTTTCTCTCAGGTGAAGATCTGGTTCCAGAACCGGAGGTCTAAGTTCAAGAAACTGTACAAAAACGGCGAGGTTCCCCTGGACCACAGTCCCAACGCCAGCGACTCCATGGCCTGCAATTCCCCGCCCTCCCCCGCAGTGTGGGAGAACAGCACCTCTCAGAATACCCCGATCAGCAGACCTCAGGTCCCGCAGCCGACGCACAGCTCCTCGCCGCCGTACCTGGAGGATTATAACAACCATTGGTACCAGCAGGGATCACACCTACAGCACCCGGGCACCGTGCACCACCCAGTCCCGCAGCAAAGTGTGGGAGCTGTTTATTGACAATGACTCAAGATCAGATTAGTCTCCTCAGAATTTTATTCAAACGAGGTCTCTCTACAATGACTCTGCAGAGCAAAGGGTGACTGGACCGGGAACAGGCCTGAAGTGAAACATTGCGTTTTATTTTTATTTTTTTGGATGATCAAGACTCTTTCAGAACTGGGGTTTCCATTCACAAAGCACATAAGGGATTTCTGATCACTTGTGGCAGCATATTTAACGGACATCTGGCGTGTTTTTTAAATTATTTATCGCTTCTGTTGTATTTCCCTACTTTCGTTTGTAAATGAATATGCAAAGTTTTTTTTAAACAAGTAACGAGAAACCGAATATTGACTAAACTGTGCAGGTGATCCATGCTACATTCAAATCATGCATGTGGGTTTGTAGAGAGTGCGAAAAAAACTCAGGTCATATTTATATAGATTTGTACAAAACGTCGAAGGCTGTAAATATGTGTTTATATGCAGAACCACTATGATCGTATTTGTTTGAAATGGAAAGACTGCTCTGTGGTGCTTCCAAAACCATTTTCATATCCATGTAATTAGTCAACTTGTTGCCTTCTTTTCAATTGAATAAAGGAGTTACTTGCATGTTGTGTGTCCAGCCCCTTTATAAACAGGCAACTGTCCAGCCGCCTTTTCTGAGATGCAAACCGTGCAGATAATTAAATGTAGGGTCTTTAGAGTCCACGGCACCTTAACAACAGTAAACAGTGCAGGACAACTTTCTGGAGGGACAGAGATTATGTGGTGAAATGTGGTGAAGTTTCCCAGTTTTATCTGTTTGAATATTTGTTTTATTGAATTAAATCAGATATTTAGTTTACTCACTTTGAATTTAGGATACGTTTGCCTGGTTTGAATGTGCTTGCACTGGAAACTGCTTAATTCATATACAGTCTTGTGCAGAGGATTATAGTGGCAGTGTTTAAGTGTATCCATGCCTATTACAATTATGGTACAATGCACTGGTTAATTCACTTTTGATTTTAATTTGGGAACCAAAAGGTTAAATGACAGAACCAATGCTCCTCTTCGTAATAATCTTTTTTGTTATACATGCTCATTATCTAATTATCAAAAAGGTCATTTATCCCACTGACCCTAAAAGATCAATGCTCCACTTTGTGCACAGAAGTATTATGGTCACGGTATAGTGAACCGACTCCTTCTGTTTTGGTGCCGTGGGCTGCGTGCAAAGCGCTGCAGTAGGAGGCGACTCACAAGCAGACATGTTGGAGTCACTCGGTTTTATTACTATTCTGCTGCCAGATAACAAGAGAGAATTCAGCGCGTTGCACACACACACACACACACACACACACACAGACACACACACGCAGAGAGGAGGGGTTGGTGGTGTGCGGGGGTGAAGCAGGGCAGTTGCCGAAGGGGATCTCAAGCGTGCGCGCACTCGCACACATTCGCAGCAGGATAGATGGAAACGCGGAATATTGAAGGTTTTAGCAACCCCCTTTTTATTTTCACTTGAGACATTGGATTTCATTCTATTGCATTTTGCAAAGTTATAGTTCTCCAAAAAAATTATCCAAGGTTTTCACACTTTAGTTCAGCTTATTCATGTGGCACTTTTTATCCAATATTTATACAATACATTTTAAAACATACACACCTTTAAAAAAAATATGATAAAGCAGCCTAAGGCAACAAGTGTGACACAAGTGAAACCTGGGGGATACAGGGATATTAATTAGCTGAGTGATGCCAGATTAACATGACAACTACTGCGATAATGACTGTCAAAGACAATGACGGTGAGAATGAGACAATGAGATAGAAAAAACAACCTGTCTTTCTGCGTCTTCACAGCTATATTAATGACATTGGACAAAACCTCAGTTGAGCCACAAAAACCACACGTTATTAAATATGCTGCTCAAAAAATGACATGATGGAGAAAAAGCTAATGGCGATCTTATCCACATGGACCACCAAGGCGACATTATGCAACCAGAGAAAATGTACCCACGGCGTTAGCGGTTTTATAACCTTTTCTACCGCTTTTAGTAAGTAGAATGGTATGCGCCCAGGTCTGAAGGTGTTACTGTATGATACTTTATTGAAACATTGTGTCATTACAATAATTTCAGAACATTACAGCTTCAAATTTGGAAATGTTCATCTTGAGCCGTCAAACTCTGTGCCCTAAACTATTTTCTTATTTCTTAAATTGTATATGCTATTTATTACCATAGGCCTATATATATAGACTACTCTATTATTATACTGAGGACGATCATATAATAATAATAATGTATTCTATATAATTCACTCAGTACAGAGATTCGGTTATTACATCGTTTTGGTTGACTTTTTAAAAATGTATTATTCATTTTAATTATATGTAAAACATGATAATTTAAAAAAGAATTAGAATTAGATCCTGCCTTGTGTTTTTTTTATTATTATTTTGTATATGAGCACATATAACTGACAAATACACTGGAAATTTTGATTAAGCCTATACACCTGTGAGGCATGTCACATTGTGCAATCCATTCTTCTTCATTTTAAGATTAATTCAATTGAACCTTTGTCATCATTTCAGTCATGCAGTGTTTTAACATTTTAATAATGTTAGAATATTCCCACAGAATTTTATTCTTTCCATTGATCAGTTGAAAGTGTTATTGAACTGTAATTTGTGATTCCAATAATTTTCTTTTCTTTTAGTCACATTTACCATAACGTTTTTTAGTGCACGTCTTGGTTCCTTTGACATTTTATTTAAATAGTACTGTACGTATTTCTACCAAACGCACACATACGCAAACATTTTGCCACAAACAATCAAATATGTCACAGATGTCTATGAAGGTCTGAATCCTATTTCTCTAATGTCTTCCCTTTAGTTTATCTCTGTGAACTCAACACCAGTTGTCTATAGCATCACTCACCATTCCAGTGCACTGTGCTGATTTGACAAAAGCAACATGATTACTATTGCCTTTTAATATCAATGAAATCTCATCAAGCGGACATGTGACCTCCCCTCGGCAGCTCCCTCAGCATGTGTGGCCCTCGGCTGCGGTTGTCAGGGGAAACATTTGTGCCGAAGACAAACGTGTGTTCGCCACAGGCTACACTTGTGTGTGTGGGCTGTCAGACATGTCCATATATGTCATCTCTGAACATTAACAAGTGTTAGTAGCCATGGAGGTGAACTGTTGAACTTGAATGTGATCCTGCATGGCACAACATCACAGCACCCTAAATAGAGCCGCTGCCCGGGCCCCTAGAAGCCTTTCTCCTCCCCCCTGCAACAGTCAGCAGTGTGGTGTCGGCACTTGTCTCTGGGGTGCAGCGATATGGGTTGAGATGGAGGTCGGGAACTGAAATGCATCCATGGAAAGACTTCCAGCAGCTGTCCAACACTTAGTCCGGGCCTGGGCCGAGCCTCGGCTGCATTAGGATCACTCACTCCCTGCATTTTGCTGTAAACCGGGAAGAAATGAAGGAGGGAAAGGCATCCTTGACAGCTGTGGACTTGTGAACCTTTGCTGACCCCACGCCAGGGCAAGACTGGGCTGTGTGCTGATGCTTCACATCCAGTCATCACATCCAGATAAAACCTTCCCCATGGTGAGGGTGCTGCTCCAGCATGAACTCACCTTCACCAACAAACTAAAAACGTGTCCTCCACACACAAAAACAGACATTAGAAACTGTAAATGCTGTAAAAGAATAGGGGGGAAATGCTGCATTTCCCGCTTAAATCCAGTGTTTTGAAACTAATCTGTGTGTGTGTGTGTGTGTGTGTGTGTGTCTGGATGCCCTTCTGCCTGCCAAACTGTATTCCATCTTTGAACACCCCTCAGAGTGTGTATGCATCGTACCCCAAGCTAAGTCAAGCCTTCCTTCGGATGAAACCAAATCATGCGTTCTCTCTATCAGGGGAGCCGCTCACAATTACCCGAGATGTCAGATCACTCTAGATAATAACAATAATCACCCCAGAGACCTGCTTTGCCATTCGTCCATTCAAAGCAACTGGGATTTAATAACAAGCTATTTTCCCTCTTATTGCTATCCTGCAATTAAAACCCATCAGACACCTTGTATCTGATAACTCCGACCATCCAGCGCATTGATACAGTCAGACTTGCCTTTATCACTACCCTTCAAACCCATCTTCCGGCCTTCCGTCCCCTCCTCTTAGCTTGTCTATTACACGAGGAGCCTTTTCACTTTCCCTTCAATCTGCCATGCGTGATAATTGGCCGCCCGTTTGAAAGGTCCTACTCTATCTGTCCAACTCCACAGGCCATTATTGCAGTCTGGAGATGCGAAATTGCCTATAATTTTCCCTGATGCCCCGTCACTTGGTTCAGCAATTCTCGCCTCTTCTTCCCAGGGCCTGCATGTTTAACAAGGCACATAATGATCAGGAATGAGGAAAAAGGGGCATCAGGGGTGTATGTATATAAAGAAGGAGATGTTAATGTAACACAATGCTTGTCGTTATGTGAGAAAATCAGGTTGGAGGAGTGAAAATACAGGGCTCTGATGTGGCTTTGTTCTTCAGAGAAACATCACAGCAGGCTGTAGACCTCCTGGCTGCGCTTCTCTGACTTAAGGTAAGACAGGACTTTATGTTGGCAGGTGACGTGGTGGTTATAGAAGCTTGAATGTCGGCTGTTATATGGCATGTTATTTTCGAATGCAATAATATGTGTATCGAGTGGCCTTTGCTGTAATTAAACAGCAAAAAAATCACAGCTGTACCAAAACTCAGTGAGAAAAGTGCAAAATTAAAGTTCAATTAATTTATTGGCATATGGTTGATGTGGTTAAAATTTTATTTTTGCATACATTGTGCTAGGACGCCTCTGCTTAAAGGGTAGCTTCTATATTTTTCTACCTTGAATGTTCCAATGTTTTTGTGTCAATGTGACTAATTGGGACAACATTTTTGAAATGGTTGCTGCAGACAATTGCGTCCAGTCAAAACGCGTCCACTAAAGTGCCTGATTGTGCCATAGACAGGCTTAAATTGTTATTATAAGTGTCTGACAACATTCTGGAGATCCCTACAGAGCTAGACCTTTTTTTTTTAGAGAGTAAGAACATAGCTCTTGTCAAAGCCACCAGACTCTTGATAAAAACAGCAATTTCACCTCACAGAACATGGGCGTTGCTCGACCGCTACTTCGGTCAGTTAGTTTGTGTTATTTTGTAACTTTGTTGTTTTTGTTTGTTCATGTGATTTTGTGAATATGGAGTTTTAAAGGGTTAAAAAAAACAAAGTCATACACTAACACAAACTAACCGATATCAAGGCAGCGGGATATCAGAGAAGTAAAACTACTATTTTTGTCAAGGGAGTCTGGTGGCTTTGATGAGAGCTATATGGTGACTGTTTCTGTATGAACAAAAGTTCAAAATGATACTCTTTAAAAAAAAGGTATATCTCTGTGTGGAAATTTTCTATAATGTAGTCAGACATGTATAATAACAATCTGAGCCTGTCAGTGGCAAAACCAAGCACTTTAGTGGACCTACTCTGCAAGGACTGAGTTTCAGCCTTGTTTCGCTGCTTCTGACTGCAGCGCTGCTGGACCAACTTGAACAAAATAGCGTTAAGTTATAAAGTTACCCTTTAAGCACGAGGTGTGAAAAGTCATGACCCTTTAAAATGACATCACTCATAATGAGCTACAATAGAAATATGATGGATTTTAATAGAGCTCAGTGATACCAGTAATATTAGGAGAGAATATGTCCACAGAAACTGCATCTATGATCATGGTTATTTTTCAAACCCCTTTGTGTGTGTGTGTGTGTGTGTGTGTGTGTGTGTGTGACATCAGACAAATTGTATCTAATGTTTGCCAGACTGCCAAGACAGCAAATTAAAAAGATAAAAAGAGGTAATTGGATGTGTCTTTAACGCACTATTCGGGTTCATTAATCAGAGCTTAACTCCCCATTCAATCAAGAGCATCAGCCCAGATTGCGGGATGTGTGTTTGCAAAGATATAAATAACTAATTATCTGTGTTTAAACAGTGTACGCGCCAGAATGTGCAAATCAGTGCAAACGACCATAAATCAGGCGCAGTTTATTGGAGGAATAGCATGGCCATTTGTCATTTTATTACAACAACGGCAAGGTTTCTGTTTGAGCTAACTTGAGACGAGAGTGAAAAAAAAATCATAAAAATGCTGTCTTGCACATCCTTTCTCCTCTCCTCGTGGCATGTGTCATTCTCGGGGGAAAGGAGAGACGAGGCATCAGGCCTTCTTTAACAGCAGATGACAAACGTTACTTATATGCGTAAAAGTTTGTTTTAGTGAATGAGAAACAGTTTGCCTAAGTTTTTGTAATACATGACCGTGTTCCTCTTCCAGTGCTGATTTTCATCTTCAAATAAACAATTTGGAAGCGATGTGTCCTCACTTGTCCGTGCGTAAAGGTTATACTGAACACAACCACTGTGGCTACCATGCTGAGAACTCTTGTTTTGCCTTTACGGGAGGGGTGATATGTTGCATTACCTTTAAAGTAATCATCCTAAAACACGAACACTAAAATGAACAGTGGATAAGATATAAGAAACCAATCATAAACAGGAATCAATCTTTGTTTTGACAAAACTCTCGAAATCCAATCATCTTTAGGTTTTCATCCACAGCAGGGCAGAAGTGTTGATGGACAAAAGACAGCTGATATCCCAGCTAGAAATTACAACACGGGCTGAGCTGTGGTGGTTAACAAAACTCTCTATATTAGCCTACACTAAACCAGTCTGGAGATGTTGTATTTTACCCACAGACCAGGAAGACCTTTACTTAAAGCCTCACAGTTGAGTTCAGTTGCCATTAATCTAGACTCACATAAGCAGTCAACGGCTCTTTGTGATGAAAAAAACCATATGCCTATCTCTTAGTGAAAACATTTAACTGATAAAGCAGCAACCCAAACAAACACGTCACAGAAGAAATCAATGATAATTACATCAATCCAACAGCTATTTATTTGCATAATGCTCATACCATAGGTTGGACCATGCAGCTGAAACTATTTTGCTAATGAAGAAGACCCACGCACACAAATAGGCAGCGTATTCTTTAAAAAAATCTGTCATCCAGAGTATGTGGTTAAACTGCACACTCTTTTAAAGTCCACATTTCAGTGAGTTTAGTTTCAGTGACATTATAACAAAGCTAAAAATATATTTGATGCCTAGTCGATTTTTTTGCAGTGAAAATTGAATTCAAAACGCACACGAAATACAATGAATATGCACAAGTTCTATTAAACACACGTTTTAAACACAATTCAGTTTTGAGAAGAGGCCTTGAGAGAAACCAGCAAGTTCAGTGTAGTCTGAAGTGCCCTTCATATGGGCCCGATGCACCTGGGCTGCACCAAAAACAGTCCACTCACATCATCTGAGGCCTCGTCATCGCGTCCTGGTGAGGATGGTGGTTTGGATACCAGTGACCAAAAGTGTTCATGTAACTGTTTGGGTGCATTTGGGCTCCCTTGTTCGCCATGGAGACCTCCCAAAGCTGGGGCAACCCGGGCGAGCAGGGAGAGATGGAGCTAGTGCTGTGGAGATGCTCTCCCTCTGATCCGCTGCCATGCTTCATGATCTTTTTATACTTGGAGCGCTTATTCTGAAACCAAATTTTCACCTAAAAAGAGAAAATGCACATAATTGTCACTGTCAATCAGCAGTAATATAAAATAAATTATACTGTGTTTTTTTTATGAGCATATTTCCCTTCAATTAAACCCAAGTGAACATTTGGAAACAATAAATAAGTCCTCATAACTCTCATCTTTTTTGTGTTGGTTTTTGCAAATCCCAGGCTATACTGCTGGCGCATTGTTACTTATTCAGCCTTATGGTTGAGCGGCACTTGTAATCCATTAAAACTGAGCTCTCTTATTCGCTGTTTTATTAGTCCAATTGTGCATGAGTGTGACAGCAACAAGCTGAGACTAAAAATATTGTGAAATAAAAACAGCCCTTAAGAGCGCTGTGGTAGGTCACTGAAATTTCGGCTGATTCCAAATAAGATGGCTATTTTTACACGGAAAGAATGGTGTGGATCTTCTTAAATTGCAGCAAAAAGCTCAAACGAAACACTCTATAAACATGTAAGCATCAACAGCACGAAAGGCAACATATAAGTGAGAGATCATTGTTGAGATAAACGACGAGGGCTTGAGAAAAATGTGCAGGGGGCAGCTCAAATGACTAGATTAGATTAATTTGTTTACCTGTTATTTTGAAACTAAAACTGTAGTCAGACAACTTCCAGAAAGTGAAGAGAGAAAAAGAGCTAGCCGACATCTGATGACCTAATTTTTTTGTCCCTTTTGAGATTGATAAATTGTCACGTGCACCTGCTTGTCTCCAAAATAATTAGAATGCAATTATTCCCATACTGCTCATTTTAACACTTCAGCATTTCATTTACAAAATGCCCGTGAAAACGCGCTCTAAATAAGTGCAGAAGAGATGTACCAGACTGATGAGCTGTTACACATAAAACAAAATAAATAAATAAAAAACAAGACATAGGAACAAAGGAAGAAACAAATATATTCGATTAAAACCTATAAGGAACTGGTTTATTTCATAAAATATATTTTATTATAAACTAACTTTGAAAACAGCTGCCAGACCCTATTTTTGCAGACCTGTAATGGCCAGTTATTTGTTTTCTTTTTCTTCTGATCATTTTGAAACTGCAGTCAAGGTGAACGAAGCATGGCTGCAGTCACAAAATGAGCACTCCAAGCACCTGGGTTGACAAAGGAAATACAGGAGCAAAATTAAGCATAGTAAATAAGGCAGCATTAAAGGATTGAGCTACATATCACAAGAATTAGTTTTTTCATTTGATCTCCAGAAGCGCCGTGATCCCTAATAACACAGCAGAAAAGACGTTGCCTTTTCAGCCGTTACTTCCCCTTTCTCTCAGTAATACGTTTAATAATCTCTCAGTTTGTGTTTAATTCGAGACTTTTAAATATTAGCCGTGTAGTTCTATTTAATAGCCCACTAAATGCTAAATATTGCAGGCCTGATATTTAAGGCTGGGAGTTTTTGCTGAATAATTGGAAATTTATCATGCACAACCTCCTTAACATCCTCTTAACTTAACTTCATTGCTAATAATGATAATAATAATAATAATAATGATAATAATAATAATAATAATAATGATACATCTTTGATCCTGAACCCTTAATTTTCCCTGATCCATTTAGGACCACTGGGTGAGTCGAAGGCCCACCTGAGTCTGGGTGAGTCCCAGTTTGGCCGCCAGGTCTGCGCGCTCCGGTAAGGCCAGGTACTGGGTCTGCTGAAAGCGCTGGTGCAGCGCCTGCAGCTGTAGACTGGAGTAGATGGTCCGAGGCTTCCGGATTTTCTTCCCCTTGCCATTTAGACGAGTGTCCCTGCTCTCAATCACCGTGGACTTCTCGCGATCTTGTAGAAAAACAAAAAATGACAACAGACAACCAAAAATGAGATGAAATAAGGAGAGTTTTGTTTTTTTTACTTTTCTCTAAAGAAGGAGGTCAGATGTCACGTTTGAGCTGGCTTTCGGCTTTTCCTGATCTCCTAAAAAACAAAAACAAATCTACCATCTCAAACAACATAAGAGCTCTGATAAATGTTCTATTTTACAGATGAAAGTACAAACAATAAATAGAAATATAGTGTCTGGTAATTCCACTGACAGGCCCTGCAGTTCATGCTATGAACACAAAAAAGGAAGTTAACTTGTGTGTTTTTTAACCATCGTGTTAAAGCTTCATCAAATCCCATGAACATAAATGGCCTAATTATAGTTTTTATTAAGTTAAGTCTAGAGTTTCAGCTTTGTGTTTTAGTAAGGGATTCGCGTGGCATTGACAGCGCTGGATCAAGATATTACCCTCACACTTTAACAACAAAAGCATGCAAGAAGTGGGAAATAGGAGCACTCCCACAAGCACACACAGACATGAAAGGACTAGGCTATTTTCTGGAATCGTTTTGTCAATGTACCCTAACAATGAGGGTAAAAACGAGTTCCTGAGGTAGGCCCAGACTACATGGGCCATAATTGGATTTACCCACAGAAAATTATGGTCAATAAAATGAATGGCACCATCTGCCTCATTATAACATGAGTGGTAAAGAGGGAGCATCCCCGAGAGGCCTGGTTGAACGCTATAGGCCTTGTTTGGACATTAATGATTGAGGTAGAATATGCCTCCTGACGTCAATTCCATAATTAAACGTTCAATATAAGACTTTATTTAGGAAGAAAAATGAGTTATTTTTGTTTACTTTCTAAACCGTCAAGTGAACTTAATTCCTCACCGGTCAGGGAAATTGCGCGCTCATGCGCGTAATTGCGCTCCAGCATGGTGACAGATTAGAATTTTACAGCCATGAATGAAATCACAATTGAGTGCGGCTCGATTTGACTTTCTCACATACCTGTCTGCTCTAATCTGCTGTGGGCCACACTGCTGCTGCTGCTGTGATTGCTTTGCTGGTAGGACATGTAAGCAGACGGGGGATGAGTGTTCACCGCGCCGGGGTAGGCGTAGCCCAAAGAGCGGCCATAGGACGCGCTGCCAGGAAAAGGACTTTCGTGCTGGGAATGCCCAGCAGCATGCAAGCCGTGAACGGGGTAAATGTGAGAGAATCCGGAGGAGTGCTGCTGGTGTGCCGGATGTCCGTGGCCAAACTCTAGAAAGGCCGATTTGGAGGGATCTGAGGCATTCAGACTATCAGGCATGAAACCCATAGACATCATTAGCTAATACGCGAGTCCATAAACCCGTCGATCTGAAGAGGGTTTCATGAGTTCTGCCGGGCAACGACGAAAACCTGGAACAAATCCACACTCAAGTCCAATGCATTGCTCTTGAAAAAACGTTTTCCGCTCCAAAAAGTTAAGGTTTTCATGTTCACCACTGTTTATGAGGTTAATCGCGAAAGGGATTCTTCTTTACATCATTGGAAGAGCTGACATGGTTCTTCAAACACCTCCTGCCTGCAGAGCCTCGAACACACTGCCTTCCATGCGAGCTCTCTGATTGGTCTTCAGCAGCCAGCTGTCACTGAAGCCCCACCATTAACTTCATTAACATATGATACAGGATGCAGCTCTGCAGCCAGCAGGAACCTCCTTCCATGGATTATGAAATAATCATATAATTGCTATTTTAGTAATTTATTCCATCAAATAAAAATGCGTCAAATCGCAGACTTAATATTGTCTGTATTTTAAACATTGGCCTACCTTCTTTGGGACAGTTAATAACTTAGTGAAAATGTCGGTAAATATATCTCTTTTACTATTTAATAGTGACAATTTTGTTGAATTGTCAAGTAAAAATATGCGTGATGCTCTACTATATGATATAAAGGGGATTGGCCAGTGCAGTGGTTAATGCAGGAGCTATACAATGTAAGTTAGAGCTATTAGACTAATCTTATCTGGTGTTAATAAATCAGATACAGAGAGATTGGACATCGTTTCATTTATAATGTTCATGCGCCCTAATTCTTGTCAAAATTCGAGTTCAAATTTCCGTTGTTTTAATAATAGCTTTAATAATGTAATCAAGTTTATTACAAACCCTTTATTCACTGAATAGAACAGATAACAAACAGGTTAATTTCTCATTTTCAGCAGTGCTGCTAAAAACATCAGTGTCCTCTGTGGCACCGGATAATGAAATATTATTGCACCAGAGATTCTGGTGACTCCAAAATTTTCGCGATGACTTAGACAACATCTTTTGATATTTGGAATTTTGCTCCATTACTTTTGCAGCAAGCGTTTACAATATTTATGGACAAGTCCAGCAGCAAAATCAAAGACAGATACATAAAATGTTGTTTTGCTGTTGACACTGTGTCCACACGCCATTTAGCAAGACATGCTGACTCAGGCTTGGTTTAGGAAGGAAAGCTTCATACTGCTCACTCAACAAACCTCATCCCAAGTTTCAACACATAAATTAGCCTTATAATGGGGATACTGATGTACAGCAACCCCAATTAAAAATTAGCACTAGTGCAAAAGTATATGTTACACATAATTGAATAAATACTAATGGTTCAGTGATTGCTCTAAAACTAAATAAATCATTTCAGGAACCTGAAGGAGACAGAAGAAGAAAACGCTCCATCAAAAAGGATGTTTGATTTCAGTTTGACCTGAAATAAAAATACTCAGCCCACATGTCACTCAAATTATTTCCAACTGAATCTCAGAGTTTATAAAATAAGGCAAACACAGACCTGCCAAAAGAGGGCGGGATTGTGGTGCACACTGCAGAGTCAGCAAAAACTCACAAGGTGCATGTGAATAAAGTGTGGGAGTTGGGGAGAAAATCGTGACCACAGTTTTAAAGAGAGAACCCTGTCTCCATATTTCAGCCTCTGTTGACTCACCCTCAAGCAGAGTAAATCCAGAGGTGGAGAAAAATACAGTGGGAGGAGAGAAGAGTGGATATCCTGCCACTAAGGCTATATTTTAAGTCAAATCTAATAAATTCACCTCGTGTTACAGCATGGTTTAATACAGATCTCACCTCCCATACGCGCTGAATCATATATATGCTGCAGTCAAATTATAAACAGAGTGTTTGTTGGGTTGAGCGTGGTGCTGAGCTGCTGTCCAACCCCGTCATTTTGGTCATGTCCTACTCTGCCTGCAACTACTGGGAACCCAGCAGCACTAAAGGGCCTGCTGGGGGTTGGACCGCTTCCCGATTCCCCACAGGCCTCAGCCAAGCAGCCAGCCAGAACAAAGCCACAAATTATTATCATAGTAAAATTTCAGACACAATAAAAATTTTTTAAAAAGTTGCTGGGAGGCCAGCTTCACATCGTGGGTGCGAGTTTCACACATAAGGCCACACAGCTGTAAGCCCTCACTTGAGGATTGGGAGAAAATGCGATTCTGTGGCTAGTCTATTAGGAATTTACCACAAATTATTGCTGTCGGGATTATAGCAGCAATATGGTATTTTTTCAATTAGCAGTGCCTGAGAGAGTGTTGTTGCCATAGGAGCAGGTGTTGCATTTGAGCCCATGTTATGATTGGGGAAACAACCTTTGTGGGCGTATAGTTCACAGAAAAGTCACACTCTCTGACTGATGGACAGGATCAGTGAGGACAAATGACGATAAACACAAAATGCAAGGCTTTGAAGACACAGGGGCCTGTGGGCGTAAGGTGTGCAGCGCTCTTGTGAGGCACTTCAGCAGCTGAATGCAGGGGACTGTGGCCTGGATGTGAATATCTGTCAAAACCGAGCAAATCCAAGGTGTATGAGACAGAGAGAGAGAAAGCAAGGTGAGGAGGCTCTTTAAGGCTTGTAATTATGTCTGTATTAGGGGTGTAGAACAAAGCTGAGCCCTGCAGTCATATAGGGCAGGGATGAGTCCTCCTCCGTAGCTGTCTTACACACACGCAAAGGGATGATGTTAACAGTCACACTCTTGAATTCAGCCCAGACTCACTGGCGTCTACTTTGCTGCACAGTGCACAAAGGCATACATCTCCAGAGGTGTGTCCAACATAGGTGCGTGTCCTTAGTGTGTGCTCTTTCTCGCTCTCTTTCTCTCTCTCACACACACACACACACACACACACACACACACACACACACACACAGACACACACACACCAGTTGAGTTTGTCCATTGCTGCTGCAGCTCTGATGCAGAGTGACAGCAGTCTTTGTGTACAAACCAAGACTACATTCCCAGGCATCTGCCTCGGCTGTGATCTTCTCCACTGGCACATCGTGTTTTACAAGTAACCCTCTGTTGCTGGGGCCCAGGCTGAGGCCTGGACCTAGACTGACGGTCCACGACCCCAACAAAATGCCAGGATTTATTATCATAGACTGGGCTCACCTCATAATAGACACGAATAAAGACCCACATGTCCCATTTTGGCAGCACATTATGATGGATCCAAAGCTGAGGTGTGGTTTCACACAATTATCCCAGCAGAAAGAATCAAAGTGTGTACACGCCATGATAAACATCTAAACACTTTTACTAACTTCTAAGCAGATGAAAACCAGATATCATAATCATGATACATATAATGTATATTGACTTTTATGTATGGTTTTATACATTTATATGAAAACATCTAATTCTGATTGGATAAGGCTTTGCATTTCTTTCACTTTAAGCAGGTGTCTGTCATGATCACTGTCCAAGGCGGCTTTTTTCCAAATCCTTTTGCACCAACAAAGCCAATGCAAACAATAGCTTTGACGTATTTCTGTGACTGTTTTCTGCCTCAGGATAGAGAAGGGAGCAGAGGAGGAGCCAGAGCAGAGAAGAGGATGAACCGGCCTAATCTCTCCTCCAGGCGCCATCACACAGAAACACTAATATCTGCACAGCCGGCCTCCCATTCCTCAAGTGCAGCCACGTTGCAGCTTATATGCGTGTGTTGTGCCTGTGCTGGCAGCCTCTGAGGGCCCAGAGAGTTCACCAGTGATCGACATCAATCATGTGTGAAATCCTTGGCACAAACAGATCAAATGTTTACAGGCTGGCTCAGCTGATTAAAAAAGAAATTGTCTGGTTTATTGCATTATGTAATCTCTATTCTACTTCAAATTTCTGTTTCTACTATATGGCATAGAGGCCTGCAATAAATTGGATTGACTGGTTTATTGATTATTGTGTGAAATGTTGCCTTTAAAATAAACCATAACTATAATTGCATGCTGTTGATGTGGACTGACAGCTTTAAGGTGAGTAGTTCATATTATGTTGTGATTGATTTGTGTTGAGAAGTTGCCAATTTTAATGGCAACAATTTAGTGAATACATGTTGTGGTTTTCTAATTCTAAATTCAATTAAAAGTGTGTCAACCTTTATTTATGTTTTCTTACTAAAATTAATATATTTGAGGTATGGATTTTTTACATTTTCCATTTGTGTTCATAAATATTAGACAGTAATTAAAATGTTAATACTGTGCTGTCTGCTGTGAATAAATAAAGCTTGTGTAAAAAACCTTCAGATTATTTTTCCACACATTATCTTGAACCTGCAATATGATGTTAAAAATATGATAGAATATATGACATAAAATACAGTTTAATTAATAAAAAGTATTTATATGTCCATCATTGATTGTGTTGGAACTATAAGGTAGGTCAATATTCCATTAAAACAATTAATTTTACATTCACACATTTAATTTAAATTATGAAAAGAAAATTTGCATTTGTCTCTCCTCATAAGGAAAATGTCAAGCACAAAAAAGCTATTTTATACTTCGGCAAAAAAAAGTATTTTTGGTTATTTATCCTTGTTTATTAATTCTGTTTAAAATTCTTGTTTCGATGATTTAAAAAAAAATCCCTTCATGTATTACCTTTCACACCCCACACGTGCACTGCTTACCTGGATTGTTTTGGAATAGGTTATCTTCAAAGCGCGGATTTTATTGGGTAATTAGAAATGAGAGTCAAATTGCAGATTTAAAAGCTTCATCAATCAGGTTATTTGTAACTTTTTTTGGCACATTTTAAAAAAAGAAGAAGAGAAAATTACATCGAGTGCCCGAGGCTACCCGCGCACAAAAAGAAAAATAGATAGGCTATAATAAACTCAATAAATAAATAAATAAATTACACTGACAATTACCTCCTAAAACTAAAGTGACTAAAAGTGAACATTGCGTGGGAAATCCCGGAGTGCGTCTGGTCTTTTGGCTCGAGCTTTGAATTCATCATTGGCATAATTGTTACCAGACAGCGGATGACAGCGACATCGCCCACTGCCGCTGACTGTTAGACTTAAACTTTTAATTGATTGGTTCAATATAGAGGCCTTGGCAACTCGGGGGAAAAAACCCGTCTGGAATCCTTTAACCGTAATACGCACATAAGCCATTCTGGTGCAACCTGAGCTCGGTGTCACACAGGGCATCTGATTTAAACGGCTTCATTTGTAGAGAACGGCGGTCACATGTCTAAATTATACATAGTTGATTTTTTTTCTCTTTTCTATCCTCAATCGTCTGGTTGCGCTCAAATGTGCATTTGGTACCAATTCTGAATATGGGCGCTGGCACACACACACACACACACACACACACACACACACACACACACACACATTTAGCTTGTTCTCATTCAAAATTCTGCAGATTCATGCAGTAACCTGTCTAAGCAAATGCAGCCAGAGGCCAGCTGATGGACAGGCAGTGGGACAGTGGTGGCATGTATTGGATTACAGCCCAGTGCTTGGCTGGAGCTGCACTATTACTGTGTGCCTGCTCCACATCTGGAACAAAGAAGCCAGTCTGGGTCTACCCTTGGTGTTTACAGCTCTGTTGTTTTTTCACACTCCTCGCAAAATCTTGCCCAAACACACATTCCAGACTCACCAGCTCAACATGGGGGGAAAAATAAACTATATTTTTCCACTGTAAATCTTGCCCCCAGTATCAAGGGAGGCTGGTAGGAAAACAAAAGCTTGGAAGCTGGCATGGATCAGTGGGGCGACAAAAGCTGGGGGAGTGGCCCAGAGAAAGAGAGAGACAGTTGTCTCTGTGTGAGAATCCTGTCAGGCCTGGTGGCTGAGATGGCATATGAGTTCAGCTGAGGCCAGAACTGCTGGGGGAGTGGCATCATGAGCCGCCAGGGCAGCTTGTGTATGCAAACTGTCCGTTTACAGGCACCCGACGTTACATTCCAGCAGTATTTCAAAGGACATCTACTGAGGCCGTTTGTGAAAATAATGTATGAGAACTGCACAGACAATGTGTCCAGGCCATAAATCTCCTCTATAAACAACAGAAAGATTCACCATGCTCATAAACCCAGTAGAAAGGCCCATAGGTTTAACAAGCTGCAGATGTTTAGGCAAGAAAATAATTTAACTTCTATAATTTATTGTTTTTCCTCTTGAGAGCAGACGAGCTGACAGACGGAGGTGGAAATATTGAACACACCGGACAATGATTTGCCCAGGGGAGTCAAACATGCACACCCAATCAACACACAATGACACATTGCTCAGGGTTGCCAGGTTAAGACAGTAGGTCCTGTTAAAGACCGGTTTACCAGGTCCAAGGATTATCCTTCTGAAGTTACCTGCCCCTCTGGGTAACGTGAACCCCCTTTTGTGGTCTGCAGGGCAACAGTGCACAAGGCAAGCGTCAGTTTGAGATGCCAGAGGTGACGGGAGTGACAGTCCTCGGAGGACGGGACATCTGTCTGGTCAGGACGGGTCATCTGGGCAGGGTTGCCAGCTAGGTTAAGTGACAGTGGGCACAGAATCTTACACCAAAATATCCTTTTATGTTGGATCAAAAAGTGGTTTTATGAGAATTTAAGTAAAGAAACATGTGACAGACATGCCAAAACACGTTTCCAGCAAAGCACAGACACCTACAGCAGCTCCATTATTATACATAAACAGAGAATTCATATTTGGCCTGATATAGAGCTTGCACCGCCGTAAGGTCGAAGCCCTTTCTTTATAGCTCTTCAATGGGAACAACTTGACAGGATCAAGTTCAGCTCCTGACAACAAGCCCCGGCTCTGTCAAGTGTTAAGTTCCATTGTGACCTACAATATGGCACAATGGCACCTAGCCTGTACCACGCTGCCTATCAAATGACAGCGTCTCTCAGAGAAAAACTTGTCAAACTGATTTTAAGAAAATGTCTCTATTGTATGTATCATTTCTTTTTTTTTTACATCATGCAGCATGGGGGTATCCAAGAATTCCTTACTCAGTATAAATGAAAATGTTAAAAACAAAAAGGATCAAGGATTGTTTGGAGTTTTCTGATTTCTTAGAAGTTCAAATACACGTAATTTCAAATTCTTTCTTATACTTACAAATATTTCTTTACGTGTACCCTAAGTACTCTAATCTAGAAAACACATTGAAATAACAATAACCAACAAGATATCCTATCTAAAAGTGTGAGGTGACAGAAAGTTGACGGTGTAATTTCCCTGCCTGTGCCCTCCCCTCTATATCATACAAACACAAAAGTGTATACTATACTATAAAAAAATGTAACTTAATACTTAACTGAAATTCTTAACACTTGTCTGTAATAATTTCAAAACAAGTTAAAGGTTCCCTTGAAGTTAGTCCATCCATCCATCCATCGTCAACCGCTTATCCTGCATACAGGGTCGTGGGGGGCTGGAGCCAATCCCAGCTGGCATCGGGCAAAAGGCGGGGTACACCCTGGACAGGTCGCCAGTTGCCATCGCAGGGCCACACATAGACTCAGGGTCACCAATTAACCTAGCCTGCATGTCTTTGGATGGTGGGAGGAAGCCGGAGCACCTGGAGAGAACCCACACAGACATGGGGAGAACATGCAAACTCCACACAGAAAGGCTGGGGCAACCGGGATTTGAACCCATGACCTTCTTGCTGTGAGGTGACAGTGCTAACCACTGAACCACCCCCCCTTGAAGTTAATTATAATAATAATTAACTGCAATAGTTATGCAATAGTAGTGATCTCAGGAAACACATGTATTTATTTATTATTAAGAATTTTTAGGAAATAAAATAAGTAGACACATACTGCAGCAGAAACGAGATGTGACGACAACAGTGTCATAACACCACCTTCATTCGGAGTCATGTTTATGATGACTGCAAGTCTTAAAGCTCTGCTTTTGGTCATTACTAACTCCTTGTTAGCTGCTTAATGCTCCACTTTGTTCATCAGCTAGTTTCTAACTTTTTTTCTCTGCTGTTTGGTGCTGGGCAGGTAGCACACAGTTGTTTTGTTTTTACAGCTTTTCTTCACTGAAAACAGCTGCCTGTTGTGTCTAAAAATGACGCTGATGAGAGCAGTGAGACACCAAAACTGAAACAGTGACTTTAAAGAGGCAATATAGCTCCATAGAGTTGAAGGGAACAGCAGAGTCCAGTGATAATCCTGTATAGGGTCACCTACAAGTAGTCATGTATATAAAAATATGTATTATAGCAGCTTTAATTAATGTTTTCATTAACACCCATTCTTTCACATTACCTTCCTCAAGATTCAATTTACAAACTAAGAGGAGGCCTGTTGTGCAAAACAGGCATGAATAAGTAAACAGTCACAGTAAACCATTAAGCCACCTAGTGTTTAAAGTTTGCTCCCCTGACCCCAGCTTGGTCGTGACCATTTTGCTGCAGTGCTTCAGGTGTTTAACCTTGTCATATTAAAGTGTTTGTTACTGGAGGGCTAGACGACTGGGGCCAGGATGGGCTGGGGATTTAAAAAGGCCTGTGTTCCCAGATCATCAGATTGTCAGTTGCTGTCTGAAGCCTGCCAAGAAACATCAAAGCCCGGAGACTTGCTCATATCATCTTTGAACCTCACCGAAACACTCCCCTCTCTGCCTCCCTGCCTGCCCGCATTCTTGCCCCACACCCTTTAAGCCTTCTTTTGCTTTTGAATTGATTAGCGCAAGACTGAAATCAGACCAATTGGAAAATTTAAACAGAAAAACCGAGGATTCGTTGTGGATTTTGTGTCAGCTTTGTGTCGTGACATCTGACTTGCCAAGCCAGCGCTCTGTCAAGGCGAGGAGACAGTCTCGGTCTGAGCAAGCCTGTTCGCAAAGGGAGCTGCCTCCCATCAGCTCCTGGCCAAGATTGATGGCTGTGGAAGAGTTACCTGAGGCAGAGATCAAAGTCAGACAGGATACATACGCCTCAGTGTTTAACTCTTTCATCTCCTCCGCCTTTCATACATGAGTCATAACCCTTCACCTTCTGCATCTGTTTGACCAATATAGGCCCTCTGTGAGGCTGCCAGTTTTCTTTATTGGACAAAAACAAAATAGGTAATGAAACATTAAAAATTAAAATTGCCTGTTTGATTACAGCCATGGCGAAAGGATAGAACACAGCATTGAGGTGATTTCATGTGTTTTATTACATACATATACTATGCTATACTATATTATATTATTCTTCCCCACAGCAAATAGGACCTTGGTTTCTCAACATGGGGATCTCCTCACAGAGGAGGCCAGTGGTGGAGGGCTATTTGCATTCCAGCAGTGAGAGTGAGGACAATTAAGCCATTTCCCCTCCAATCTATCTCCCTCCAGCCAGCCATCCAGGCAGCCCAGATCAATGGGAAGTGCAGCTGCACAGCCCATGTGTGCCAGGCTGTGAGACGAGAGAAGAAAAGATTGGGGTTAAAACCCTCCTGGCCCACAGATTGGCTCCATACCTGAGTCAAACGACAGATGAAGCAACAGCTGTTGCCAGGCAGAACAGGGAAAGAGAGGTTCTCACAACATCTGTAAAAGCATTACATGGTTTCTGGCTACAGGTCACTGTTTATTTTCTTAACAGTTTGAGCTAAGATGTCTGTGTTTTGTATTAAGCATCATTTTGTACCTGAAAGGACAGAGCTCTGGTAGCAGCAGGTTCATTTTACCACCTGCATTGCTGTGTATAAAGGAAGCACCCTCGGCTTCCATCACAGTCATCCCTGTGCTTTTTTCCCCTCAGGCACTCTAGACTGGCCACTCCAAAATCAATTAGCCAAATCACATTTCACAAAAGTAGCTGAGTTCTGCTTTCAGTGGCCAGGCCCCTCAGGTGTCGCAGAGTCAGCTTAAAGGTGTGGGCAGTGAGCCTTGGTTTAAGTTGTGTGGGATTAGACCAAACAAAGAGCCATAGATATCTATCCGCACCTGTGCAACTTGCTCCTCAAGGACCGCTAATAGGGAGTCTTTGGTCCAAATGGTGGGTGCTCAGAACTTAATCTCCCAGCTCTCGGGCCATTGCAGGTATCTGTTTCCACCTTTCCCGGCAGCAGAAACTGTCCTGAACTCTGATCGCAGAGCCATCATGTAACAAGGACTTCCATCTCTGCTGCCCCTGCCAAGTCCAGGTGATCAATCATTTACATGTGTAATTAGGAACGGGTGTCAAAACAGAAACTGTACACTCGCTCAGGGACCCTGTGTGCAGAGGGCTGACATCAGACTTGGCAAGGGGTGGGTAAACAGGGTCAGAGAGAAATAGACATGGAGAGAGAGAGAGAGAGAGAGAGAGAGAAGAAGAAAAATGAGATGCTGAGATGTGCAGGTTTCCCTGGCACTCTCAGCTTCTTACCACCCAAGGGGTGAACCATTCTTCAGCATATCAAGTTATGTAAGAGCATATCGCTGTTTATATGGTGACTTCAATGATAGTGTGTAGTAGTTCTGCAAATGTATCCCTGTATTATGAATACAACTAAAATAATGAATAATGAAAACATGTTAAGTCAAGCAAAGCCGTGTTTATTTGTGAAGGCCTTAAAGTCTCAAAGGGCTTCAGAATAACACCACTCTGAATCTCTATGACAATACTGCAACAAAAATCAATCATGGGTAAAATGAATTTTGTTACGGGTCAGCAACAAACACTTTATAACAGATCATGTTTCCCAAACATGTCAAACTACTTCTGCTTTAGTCAAGTGGCTCAATGGTCTCCTGAGTGCCCAACCAGCCATTCAGCCCATTTGAGGTCATAACAAGGGATTACACAGTAACAACAAACACATTCCAGTGTAAAGTGATGTTTCGAACACACATGATAGAAGGACAAGGGATGCTATGAATGTGCTTTGATCTGCAAGTTATCTCATTAAAGTTCTCATCTTTTTATTTAATGTGACCTCCGTTCAACTGAGGCATAGTCTGAATTTGACATTACCACCTTAAATAAACACAAAACTCACTTCACAGTAACAGTCTTACATAGAGGTGCATAAAATCTTTGCAGATCTAAAGTGACATTTTCCCGCGGTCAATTGTCGTGCTTATAACGGGGCAGGAATGAATGCAGAAACACCACTGCCCAATAATCCACCTGTCACCTGAGGGAGATAGGTGTGGTGCTGCGGGGCTAAGGAGGGAATATGTGCGGGCTACCGTGACTTATGTGGACTCATCCAGCCAACACCTCGTTGCCCGGGGGGTGAGTGGGTGTTTAAAAGAGCCTGTCTGGGGCCTACGTTTAGAGTTTCCCAGTGCACAGTGGCTGAGCTTTGAAGAGGCAGGTCCAGTAATGAATTGGAGTATTGTCTGCTCGAAGGGAGAAGCCTCTGGGTGGGACATCAGATCAAAGGAGGTCCTACTTTATTACTTACACTATCAGCTCACGTATGCACTGGACAGAGCAGAGGTCAAACACACTGACCCTTAATAAAAAGCACTTGGAGTGACCATACACTTAAATGGAAGGTTTGCTGTTGTAATACACATTAAGACTCTGTGCTAATAACTTTTGTCTGGAAATTCAAGTATCCAGTATATGAAACATACATACATTAAACATACTTTAAACCCATATCAAAATAAAATAAAAAATTAAAATAAAATTATAACACAGCAGCCACAGTAAACAGTGCAACGTGGCTCAGGAGTTAATCGGAAGGTCAGCAGTTCACGCAGCTGGAGGAGCGGGTTCAATCCCTGGCTCCTCCAGGCTGCATGTCGAAGTGTCCTTGGGCAAGATACTGATGTGTGAATGTGTGTGAATGTTAGTTTCTGTTTGAGCTGTGAATGCAGAGGTGGTGTAAAAGCGCTTTGAGTAATCAAAAAGACTAGAAAGGCGCTATACAAATACAGAGCATTTACAATGATGGCCGACGGAGACGAACGAGTTTTTAAATGTGTTGGTGCAGGACAGCAGTCTGCCGCTGAACACACTCCTCTGCCCGATGGTGTTGTGCAGAGGGTGGTGGGCGTTGTCCAGTATGGACAGCAGTTTGTCCAGGGTCCTTCTTTCTGCCACTGTCACCAGAGAGTCCAGCTCTGAGCCAGCTCTCCTCAACAGTCTGTCCAGTCGACCGGTGTCTCTGTTCTTGCTGCTTCCTCCCCAGCAAACTACAGCATAAAAGAGGACGCTAGCCACCACAGACTGGTAAAACATGTGCAGCAGTTTTTTGCAGATTTTGAAGGACCCCAGCCTTCTCAAGCAGTACAGACGGTTCTGCACAGCTGCAGCCCCAGATATTTGTAAGTCCTGACCACCTCCACACCAACCCCCTCGATGGACACAGGTTGGAGAGGTGGTTTCTTCCTTCAGAAGTCTACCACCAACTCCTTGGTCTTGGAGGTGTTCAGCTGCAGATGGTTAGTCCTACACCACCTCACGAAGTCCTCAACCAGGCTCCTGTACTCCCCCTCCTGTGCATCCTTGATACAGCCAACTATCACAGTATCGTCCGTGTATTTGACATGTACACTTCAATTTGACTTTCAATTTGTTGACACATGAATTTAATAAAAAGCTGTTCTAAACACCAGAGGTTGATCTGTCTATTTGCTGAAACAAACCACAGGAAATGATAACTGACCACTCTCATGTCAGGATGCTAAATATGAAGCTGCAACCAGCAGACTGCTAACTTACACTGAACAAAATTATAAACACAACACACACATGTGTGTGAACTGAATTCAAAGATCTAAGACTTTCTCTATGTACACAAAACTCCTATTTCTCTCAAATATTGTTCACAAACATCTCAAAATCTGTGTTAGTGAGCACTTCACCTTTGCCGAGATAATCCATCCACCTCACAGTTGTGGCATATCAAGATGCTGATCACACAGCATGGGTATCGCACAGGTGTGCCTGAGGCTGGCCACAATAAAAGGCCACTTGAAAATGTGCAGCTCCATCAAAGAAGCACAATGCCACAGATGTCGCAAGTTTTGAGGAAGCGTGCAATTGGCATGCTGACTGCAGGAATGTCCACCAGAGCGGTTGCCCGTGTATTGAATGTTCATTTCTCTACCATACGCCGTCTCGAAAGGCATTTCTGAGAATTTGGCAGTCCGCAGACCACATGTAACCACACCAGCCCAGGACCTCCACATCCAGCATCTTCACCTTCAAGATCGTCTGAGACCAGCCACCCGGACAGCTGCTGCAACAATCGGTTTGCATAACCAAAGAATTTCTGCACAAATTGTCTGGAACCGTCACATCTTCATGCTTGTCGTCTCGACCTGACTGCAACTTTGTACAGCCATTGAAGAGGAGTGGACCAACATTCCACAGGCCACAATTAGGAGATGTGTTGTACTGTGTGAGGCAAATGGTGGTCACACCAGATACTGACTGGTTTCCAGACCCCCCAATACAGTGAAACTGCACACTTTCGAGTGGCCTTTTATTGTGGCCAGCCTAAGGCACACCTGTGCAATACCCATGCTGTCTGATCAGCATCTTGATATGCCACACCTGTGAGGTGGATGGATAATCTTGGCAATGGTGAAGTTCTCACTAATACAGATTTTGATATGTGAAAAATTGTTGCAAGAAATAGGCCTTTTGTGTACATACATAAAGCCTTTGAGTTCAGCTCATGATGAATGGGGGCAAAAACAAAAGTGTTGCGTTTACAATTTTTATTCAGTGTAGCTTAGTACAGAGACTGCAAACATGGGAAACAGCTTTGACCAGAGCAACAAAATCTGGCTTACTATCACCTTTAAAGCTCACTAATGAACACATTGTGTCTGGTTTGTTTATTTACATGCAAGAATTTGGGGATTATGTGTGGGGCTATTTCTTGGTTGGGAGTAATCTCCTGGAGTCTTTGCTGGCTGCTGGGCAATGGTTGGACCTGATGGTCTCTCTCAGACATGTGATGGCTTTTTGTCACATTAGGCCACTCAACCTTTACAGTGCAGAGACACAGAGGAATGCACTGACCGCTCCTCTCAGGTGTCTCCACATCGTCCTGGGGCTGGACCAGCCTCTTGCAGGGTCATTCTCCCATGACATTCTCCTCAGAGTGGAGAGAGAACAACACACCTATGCTTTGATGTCAAAGTGGTCTGGTTTAGAAGATGGGACACCTGGATGGAGTGGAACTAAACAGGAATGCTCCTTAGATGGTTGAAGAGCAGATGTCATATCAGATCATATATGAAATATAAAAATATTACATTTTATAGCACTGTATACAATAAATCCTAAACTATATTACAACGTGCAAGTCAACACAACTGGAAGGTACCTTCCTAAAATTTGACTTTGGAAGAACACTATGACAGATAAATAACTAATAGGAAGTGACTGTCTCATAGTGAAACTGGCAGGAATATAATGAATCACAATGAAAGCACTGTGACTTACACCATCAAAAGGCAGCTAGAGACAGTGGAAAGTAATAAAGCAAGATACGGTATACCTGCTACAAGTTAAAGTCAGTAATGTTATCAATTGTAACACATACAGTACAGTAGGTTGTCTTGTCAGATTCCTCGGATTTCAAAAAAAACCTGAACAGCAAAAATCACATGTTTGACATGTTTTAATTCATGTATAAAACAACATTTTGTACTGTAGATTTTTGTTGTTTGTTGACATGCTAGTGTTAGTGGCATGGCTTTATGGATGATAATGTTGGTATGTTTGTTGATCCACCACTTTCGTCTGCAGTGAAGTATCGTAACAAATATTGGATGGATCGACACTCAATTTTCCTCTAGCACAACCATGAGCTTGACATTTACTTTCTTTTCAGCAAGTAAGAGTTTGATTAAAGCTGGGGTGAGCAATGTTGAAAAAATGAGAAAGAGACAGCTAGATGTTGAAAGTATCCAACCACGAAAATCGCCAATCCCCCCCTCCATACCCTCTCTTCAGGCCTCCAGGCAGAGCGCACGCAGGCAGGTCGCCCTGCCAATCATTTCATTCTCTGTGCTTATTACAGTCACAGGTAGGCTGCAGGATTGTTTTCATTTTTGTTTCAGAGCATTTGATTTACTGCTGTCATGATGTGAAGAGACAATTTCAACAAATACAACAAAAATGCTTCTGAGATAAATTGCCTACCCCAGCTTTAAGTTAGAAGATAAATTCCATCAAAAATACTAGCACCATGAGAGCAGAATGTTGCTCTCAGATCACATAGTCAGGGAGCTGGATATAACCACGATGGTTATTTTATAAGGTATGATCCAATTGTTTTTAAAATGTACCCGCTATTCAGCTCTACAATTTACATTTAAAGACCTGAATGTTTTGAGAAAAAATTAATTAAACTGGATCAAATCATGAGCAGAATGTGAGACTGTACAATGTGATAAATCTTTGTTCAGAGAACTGGAATATAACCTAATCACTGTTAAATGAAATCGTTACACCCCTACTCCCAACTGAGCAGTCCAGCATCAGCGGTCACCCAAGTCAAGACTATATAGTATAGAATAGTCTCTCTATGTGGTGGATTGCTTTCCTGTGGGAACTGTCGCTCTCTGGTTGCCCATTCCTCCCTTCTGTTTCTCACCAACTGGGACTGCTGCTCAGCCAACCAGCCATAATGTCATAATTGTCCTGTTCCTCTGCTCCTCTTCAGCCACTGGGACACAATGGATGGCAGCTTAGGGCGGAGTTTGAATAGGGTGGGTCCCAGATTATTCCCACACCTGCTGCTCTCACCTTGGCACTGTAATTCACTGTCCTGTGACACAAGGAGGGAACCTGCTAAACGTTCTTTAGTTGGGAGCTTTTTATAAATCATGTACAAAGTCAAAAGAATTCTTATTATAATGATGTTGAGCAACTTCAGGTGCCTTTAGGTGCTTAGTGATTCCTTGATAAATGTTATCTTCTTCAGTGATAAAACATTTAACAGGGAGTGTGCTGCACCACAACACATTTGAAAACAACATTGTTCTGCAGTAGAGCTCCCCAGGTCTCAATTAGCCCTGATGACTTGCCTGAGGGGAGCCCATGTTTAAATCAACTAAGCAAATTATTGCTGGGGAGACATAATAATAGATTCCGGGGTCCCAGAACCCCAAAACAATTACTGATTATTTATTTCTGTTTGTCAGCTGTGACAACAAGGGTTTCAATAAAGCAGCGGGAGGGGAAAACAAAACTCCTCACATGGGACCTCACACTGGATAAACTGCAACAGAAATCAGCGTCTATATACATTACGGAGAAATAAAAATACATGGTGGATTTTTAACTCAAAATTCTGTTTTGGCATTTTTTTTCATCCATCTATTGTTGACCTCAAAAGTTGATAAATCATAAAATTGCATACATGTTGAAAAATCACTTATTAATCCTCCCTTGTGAATAATGTACAGTCTTGTTACAACATGAGCACAAAACAAAACTGGGGACCCAAGGGACCAGGGAACAGGTGTTCTGCAAATACTGTGTGCAACTTCATCAGGTGAGGTAAATGAAACCACCAACTACCATCTGCCATAATCACACGTATCACCTCTTATAGTTGAAGGCACAGTGAGAGACATAACAGTGATTTACAGTGTACACAAGTACTGAAAATATATTTTTAAATAAGCCAGTCTGAGTCGCAAAGATTTCCTTATAAGTCACTGTAGCTCATTTGTGGCCGACGTGACCGGCGTCGGCAGTGATGTACTTCCTGTGGGTTTGTCCCTCAGTCTGGCCCACAGAGAGATCTCATGATAAAGGTTTAAACTAGGGCCTGTTTCTCTCCAGCTGCCTCCTCTGGTCACGTTAACTTGGACCTCATTAGTCATAATCTGCTCCCCTGGGCCAGCCTTGGAAAACCTCTGCCCGGCAACTGCAAAGAAATGCCCAGAGAAAAACTTCCTCTTAAATGCCTTACCCCAAAGAAACAAAAACCGTTATCTGATGGATGGAGCTTTGGCAGTTCCCTTGTTTGAATGAGGCAGAAAGGAAAGTCTCTTTCTCTAAATGTGGAACTTGAGATAACAGACAAAGCTATTTCTTAAAATCTGCATGTGTAGACAAATATGCCTTGTGGTGGGTGGGCAACTGAGTAACTGCACTGTTTTTTTTGTATTCGTTTGTGGCCACTCTTACACTGAGACCATTTTTTAAAAAGCCAGGGAGGGAAACTGAGGAGCAAGCAGTGACCTGAGGATAGCAATCTTGGGCTGAGGAATTTAGCTGAGCTTTAGCAGAGATGACGAACTGCTAGTCATAACGCCAGCAGAATGACTGATCCTGCTCATACCCAAACATGTAACCTCTTCGTTAGCTTTGTGGGGGCCAGTGCTTCAAACATCCATATTTTAGAGACAGGAAGCTTCGGGGTAAAACAACCCATTTACCTGTAATCTGTTTTCAAAACAGCCTAGGAGGAGTGAGGCAAGTCTGTAAGGATAGGGAAGCTGTCTGAGAAGATCACCCTTGGTAGACTGGGTCAAGAGCTGAAAAATAGAAAGACGGGGAGGTATGCGAAGTTTCAATTGACCCAAGTTTGACCCCATTAGCTCTTGCTAAGTCACTTCAGGCAATCTAATTTATGTTTTGATGTAGGTCATTGGAAGGACAATTTTAAAAGTGTGAAGTGTGGGGTGTCAAGCCCAACTTCACCTACTTCTAAGGTGGATGGGGAGGGGCTTAAGTCTGAAGAGGTCTAAACTCCAGGAACACAACATAGAAAACAACCTTATTGGCCATAATAAGCCAAACACATCAGTCTGACAAAAAAGTTGTTTGATATATTACAAGTGTGGCTGGAGTTGTGACCCCACTAAATTGTCAATCACGATAAAAAATCAATCATTCAAGGTTTCCCGTAATATTGTATTTAAACAGTGAATTTTTGCTTAAAAAAGCTACAGTGGATTTCAGAGGTAAACACTGAATTTAGTGAATCTTTCCTCAGGTGACTTTGCTCAGGTTGCTCACGTTTTTTTTGGGCCTATTTACTGTCATTGTCATGCGGTGTTCTGCTCAAGGCTCTAAAATGGCTCAGGGAGGCTCACCTTCTATTGTTTCACATAAGATTTAACCTGTCTTTCCCCCTTACTGCTACCTTTCCCAAGTACACACTCACTTCGGAGCCAGGAGGAATGCTGTATTAAGTCTGGCCAACAATGACAACAAAAAACATAAACAAAAGCCCATGGGCCAAACCCGACTAAGTTACCTCCCCTGGACATACAATGCCCCTGCCCCTCCATTTTCAACCCAACCCTTGCCCCCCTGCCAAGCCAGGAATGTTGGGGGACAGTGACCTTTTCACACAAAAGTCCCATCTTGGTTTCTCAGGAAGATTAGAAGGTGGTGGAGGAAGTGGGATTGTCTAATGGAGCTACAGCCATTGATCCCAGTTGGAAAGGATTCCAGATTTTTTGGAGAGGGACCAGACACTGGGTTTGGAACACTCATGTCTTGAATTTCATGCTGTATTGCACCAACCTTGTATGCTTTTTTATGCCTCACTGGCTTGGCTGTTATTCAAAAATGTGAAACCAATGCAACTGCAACACAGCAGTTTTCTATTACTGAGCCGTCCATTATGAATAACTGAGCGCAGCCTCATTAAAGGGGCTTCTCCTCAGTGGCAGCAGACTGTTCGCAAACATAAAAGCGTGATTGGTGATTTTACGAGCTTTGCTTTCAAACTTGGTTTCCGTTGACTTCCGTGTTGTTCTTGGAGTGTTGCCCAAAACCGACGTTCCAGCCATCTGCAAGGCTCCCGAGAGAAGAGAACCACAGAGAGCGCCATCAGGTGTGTTCATCATGCTGAGGTGCTCATCAGGTGGCCTCTGCTCTACAACAGCTGTCTGGGTGGTAACAGTGGCCCAGCAACAGCTGACCTCACATGGCCCCCACTGGTTACACAAGGAGCATGACATCATAAACAAAACGCACAGTAAACTTATAGATCTGCACTTTTTGTATTATGCTGTTATATCTATGAACCTTATATGCTTTTAGCCAAGCTAGCGATACAGCTACTGTAACTACTGGATTGCCATTAAATTTTGCACACACATTTATGCTCACCAGTATTAGGTAGATATGAAGTATCTTCCACAATGTCAAAACGTCAATTTGTCTAAATACTTTTGAGCAAATACCTGCTAAACTAATAACATTCCATCAACATCAGCAGTACTTTGTGTTTTGTGTTAATACCAGATGTCATCATGATAACTTGCTAAGCTAAGATGGAGGACATGGTAAGCATTATACCTGTTAAACTCCAGCATGTTAGCATTCTCATTGTGAGCATGCTTGCATGCTGACATTAGCGTGTCTGAACATGTAACACTTAACACTTACTTCAAACATATACTTTTATGAGTGGTTAAAATGATGCTAAATGCTTTTGCCAATACTTTCCTTAACTGCAAGTCCATGACCGAAAAAACTATCAACATGTTGTTAAAATTAACGCATTTATGTCCAGAGGAGTGGCCCATGCCAAAACCAAACATCTGCAGCAAAAAAAAAAAAAAGTGGTGTAATGAAATCTCCACTACATCTGCGCAGCACATTTAAGGATTACCTGAACCAAATAAAGTCACACCATGTTACACAGGGGAGAAAAGACAAACAACAACAGCAATAGTGGCAAGAAAAGCTTTTGATGTGCAGCAGGTGGGTGTTACCTCAGCAGACCAAACCAAAAAGAAAAAAGTCTGAGTTTTCCACCATTAAGTCTTTCAGCTTGAGATTCCGGCACTAAGAAAAAAGAGTATTCCACATTGCACAGTCCTGATAACCCTGGTTAGCAGCCATTACTAGAAAGTGTTACCAGATGCTTCAACAACATGATCATCAGTCTCCAGGTTATCAAATCTTTGCTCTTCAGTTTCTTTATATCACATTTTCCTCATGTCGTATTATAACCATTTAGTAGCAGTTTGATTTAAATGTACACTTTTAAGTCAGTGTGAAAAACATATACTGAACATACATCTCTCAGATGATATTTACATGGGCAAATATTAAAAGAAAGATGTATTAGGGAATAAGGCAAACATAGAAACAGTCTAATCCAAGGGATCTTACTGTAGATGTGCAGCCATTTTAACAAGTACTCGGGCTACAATATGGATTACTAGTTAATGAAACATTTACCTCAGTTGATTAAACATGGCAATTTCAGAATTTGGTTAGTTAGTCTTATATTTTTCTGTATATGGCCAATAATCATCAAAGGTTGGCCACTCCTGGTTAATCTACGGAGAGGCTCTTGTTTCTGTTGCGCTGGGTGACAGTCGGGTGGTGGCATGCCTGGGGATTAACAGAGGTGTAAAGGTGGCACAACTAGCCTCAAGCTTCCTATCAAGTATTAGACTGTCAACAAATAGGTAATCATGAACAACTAATCAAAGGTTGTGAACAAAATACTTATATATGCAATTGCAAATATTCAGACACACTTAAAATTGTACCTTTTTGGCACATTAAAGGCTATGGGCAATTGCACACTCTTTAAACCTTTTCAGTAGCTTAAGTAGATCTAATGCCAACTATGTACATTACCATTGCTGATTGGGCAAACCACGCACAGTGATTTTCAAAGATTTTCATTTTAGTAAATAATTTATACATCCTTTTTCTTTATTTACCCTTTTGCTACAACTAACACATGATTTATCTGTCTCTTATTCACTGTGTAGAAGAATAAGTTAGTGTTAATCACATTAGTGTTTATTAACAATTTGTCTAATAAATTAAATCACATCAGTGTTAATCAAATATTCACATGTGCTTCCGCACCGCAGCAGATTAGATTTCAGGACAACAAAACAGATTTTATCAGGTTCAACAGCATTTACCCTAATAGTTGTTGCATGTTTTAAAAAACAAATAAGTATACTATATTTACTGGCCAAACAAATTAGCATTTTCACAGTGTAAGCCTCATCATGCAAATTAATTGCCAGCCATGATCAATATTTCTTAAACTTGCCAGATCATGTTATAGTTTTTCTTTTGGAAACTGACCATGAACAAGTCTGCTTTTGGGTTCACCTTGACATTTCTAAAGTCATTTATTTGTTCAGGAAACATCACATCATAGCTACCTAACAGGTCTAAGTAGTATAATGCATTGCTCTCCTGTGAATATCTATTTTCCTCCTCCACTCAGTGATTCATTTCTGCAGGAAGTTGCAGGTTTGTGTGCATCTAGGTGCGGCGGAAACCCAATCCATCAGGGCAGAGCGAGGCGGGTGGGCCTGTGCTGTCTGACATTATCCAGACACCTTTATGACAGCTCGTGCTTCACCGCTAACAAACGTGTTACCAGTAAAACATAAGCTGGCATTGAGGGACAAGAAACAAGTGGCCACAAATCAGAAAATGTTGAAATGAAAGAGGTTGGTTTGCTGTAGAGCAGGAAGTGGAAAACTTACGAATAAGTGATGTCATGGCAATTCAACATCCAGTATCTCTACAGTGTTAAAGGTAATCCAATATAAAAACTCATAAAACCCATATTAAGATGAATTTAATTAAATATCCCAGTTTCTTATTTAGATATTGAGGTTTTATTTAATATAATATTTAACCGTTTCATACTTTTTTGGGACAAACTCTCTAACAGATCTCTAATTGTCATATCAAATGTCTGCAGCACCAAACAGAAGCATGTACTCTCTTTGTCCAGGCCCATCTGCTAATCCACACAACCAGCTTCCTACTGCAATCAAACCTCTGTAAACTTCACAACACCAGCAAGATGGCCGCCTCTGCTGCTTTATTTCAACCTCCCTCTGACCACAAATAGGTCTAAATCGACCCAATTACTTACTGCTTCCTTAAATGCTCAAAACAGATTTACTGATACTTGCCAGCAATGGTTCTGTGATTACTATCTGCTTCATCTGTTGTCTTCTTGTGTATCCTGCGAAATGACAGTCTTCTTGTGAACATCTCCTCTGTGACTTTGGGGAATTTCAGAACAGTGTGACACATTACACAAAATTGAGGGGCAGTGATAGAAATCATAGCCCTGAGATTCACTTCTATTCCAGAAAAATCCAGCCATCATGCCTATATTTAACCCAGTCATCTTCTTTAGAAGATTTATGCTTTTACACAAAATTCTGCTTTTATATTTTTATGCCATAACAGCAGACATTTCTATTAACACACACTTGCCGTGCCATCCTGCAGCGCTATAAACAGCAAAACCACATAGAGACAGTGAAGGTGACAGATGAGACACTCCTTTCTGAGTGCATATGGTAGCAATCAGGGAAAGTGAGGGTCTGCTGGCCCAGCAATAATTAGCAGACGGCCTCATGTTCATGTTTCTTTTAATAGCTCAACGCGGCCCAGTGTGGACTAAAAATAAACAGGGCAATTATGGACGGCAAGGAAGGCCATCATTTGAGGGGTATGACCTTTGAACCCAGGTCAGAGCCCATATAGATGTGTCCATGAGGACCACCTGTACCCCCCTGGGCCACTGGGGAAAGGAGCCATGTTGTGTTTATGTTAGGGGTCAGCCTGAGAGGTAGGCCATTGTAGGGTAAACTTGATGTGTGAGTAAACACTGTCTATTTATATAATAGTCTCAATGCTTGCTGTGTTTTGGACCCAAGATGCAACAATTACACCAGCTGTTTGTAAGTTAGCTTACTTTAGTTAGTTAAACTTAGCCTAGCTATAACATAAGGAGTGTAACCAAGTGGAGATTTATGCGTCACTAAATTAAAACATGTCAGCCCCACAAAAACTTGCTCTTACACAGAGATTAGTTTTTAGTGAATATTTACATCCAGTAGCTGGTGTTAACTGTTATGTAGCTAACTGAACCAACCAACTAAACTAACGTTAGGATGCAAATATGGGACCCCTTTACTTTGAAAAGAAAAAGAAGTAATGGGTTGACATTTCTGACCTGAACGTTTTTTGCCATGCCTCAAATTACAAAACATTATGTTAGTAACATTAGCATTAGACAAATGGACAAATAACATCTGTCATTCCAAACTGCATCAATACTACTAACTGAAACACATATGGGGCTCCAGTCCACTCGTTTATTAATGGTTTATTAATGGTGCAACAAAATTTAGTAAATTGCCAGTTTAAAATGCTCTAATTATTAATAAGAACTTAGGAAGAACTCCATTCACAAACTTAGTAATGTATAGTTGCTGAAAGCCAGTCAAGGAGTCAAACCCTTATGTGGCTCAAAAAATTGCTTCTAAAATGTATTTTTTAAACTTTAGTTGCTCTCCATGAAGAAAGATTGGCTCATGTCAGAAATGTTTCAGATCGTATGTTGCAAAACCCTTGATGCACAGCACAAAGATGTTTCATTCCCATTTCCCCACCCCACCCACAAGTCTGTTTTCTCTAAATTACCGTGTGTTTGAGGGGAAATCAAAGTCCCCAGCTTCAGCATGGATCTGTTTCTCTGCACTGGCTAGTAGTCCGACACAGATGTTCACATCAGCCCAAGAACAACAAGAAAAGCTTTTCACACCTGGCAACTCTCAAACAGAACTTGGCACCAAAGAACCTGCGAGGTTGTCCCATGTTGACCTTTCACCTCTTGTGATGTCAACGATCTTCGTGACCAATTAGATGCTAGAAGCTGCCCTTGGACTTGCCAGGGCTCAGACACAAAGACAAATGATTCTATCAAATTAAATGTTTTTTAATGGCAGGCAGAGAGGCCAAATGTAGGTCTTTCACTAGAAGCCATATGTGCGTTTCTCTGGTTATCGTTCCAAATGAGGCTCATTTGTAACCAATATGTGAATGAAAGGCTAAGCTCTGGTGGAGATTTGGAGGAAAATGTCTTGTTTGTTACGTCAGAGACAGCACACAAAAAAAAACATGTAACAATTTCTTTCCTTATGTCAATATCACTTTATCAACATGTTCTCAGAATTGAGTGACTTTAAGAATAACTGGCAGGAATCATATTATGTAGCTTTGCATATGAACCGGGTTATGGCCAATATGTTCTGACCTCAATCTGCCAAGAGAAACTGCAAGAGCAAGCCACACATCCAGAGACCTGGCTATTTTTAAACCCACATTTGGACTCGGCGCTCTCTGCCTACCACAGCAAAGGCTGCTGGAGCCATCACTGAACCCAACACAAAGACATTGTCCCTGAGACATAGGAACAACAAGGTCAAACAGTGTATTTTTACATTTACTGGTTCTGGGCCAAACTTTGCGGCAAGCTGGACCTCATGTAATGGTATGTCTTGATGATTTTCCACATACACATGCACAGACCTATGATCACTCAGCCATCGTCCTGTTATTCAGAGAATGGGTTGTGGGGTCCTTCACCTGGCTATGGGGTGACCTGGTCATTCCTTTGGTGCTGGATTCATCCCCCACCCCCAGGAGAAGAAAGACCCCTGCACCACTTATGAAGCGTTTGTTCTTCTTGTCAGCCTTCAATTGAGGATAATTGTGTCTTTTAGATCTTGAGGGCCTGTGATCTGCCATCCATTGAGCCCAAAAGGAGGTTGTGTTTCACCTCAGGTTGGGGGGATGGAAAAGATAGATTCAACAAGGAATGCCTTGATATTGATGTAAACACAGATTTAACATCAAAAGGTTAAAACTGGATTCATAAGAGGAGCAGTCATACGATGTTGTATATGTTGTGCATCCCCTGACAGTGAGTGACAGGTATTGAAGAAATTAATATAAGGTAGGATGATTCATGCAGGTATTCAGGTTGAAGGTCACTGCAATGCAATATTTTGCAAAAGATAATATGCAGATTTTGTATGAGGTGTCTGGTATTTAATAGGGATCATGTTTTTCTTTCTTCTTTTTTGGTGCAGACACACACACACACACACACACACACACACACTTTATCCCCCTTTGGCCCTTCCTCAGCCTACACATGCAGCAAAAAGGCTCCGCATAGAAACAGCTTTGGTTCAAATTTGCATCACATATCCAGTGGTGCTGACATCAGAGAGGGTTTTCTTCTCTTCCTGCCTTTACTCTCCTCTGGTACACCTGCAGCTGGTCGGGTCACATAATCAACTCCCAAGTCCTTTAGTGCAACAGCTGTGCACCAGTGTGAGCATCATGTGGGAAATTAGCATAAGCTGAGCCTCTCAACTGATCGCTCTTATCTGAACAACACAATAATCTTCAAACTCTAAACGCAGCTTGGATGTTGCCTCAGCTCTCAAAAGTCATACACGCACCCCCACAGCACATAAACACATCGCGCCTCCCCCCTTTCCCCCTCTCTATCTCTGTATCTCTCTCTGTCACACACACACACACACACACACACACACACACACACACACATACACACACACACACACACAGAGTCTGAATTGTGGGTCAGTGCCTCATGTGGTGACAATGTGTGTGCTGTGCTGTGGCGGTGGAGGCAGCAGTCAGTCTGTAAAAAGAGGAAGTGGTGCTGTATACCCCGGAGGAGTAGGGTCCCGGGGAAGAATGTTTATCCTGTCCACCGCCTTTGATCTTTTACTGTTAATCACTTCCTGCACACTGTATATGAACTAAGCAGCTCTGCATTGCAGTGCCGGGCCCACCGGTGACACTGGGAGAGACAGAGGAGGGGCAGCCATTTTAGATTTTCAAAACGGAGAAAGAGAACGGCTAAATAGTGAAATCTCTCTCTCTGGTGCTTTTGAATTATCATGCAATGAATGTTCTGACCAATGTGAACAAATATGTTAAAGTTCAGAACTGCCTAATTGTCTTTTAACATGTAACAGAGTTGGACACATTGTGTGGGACTTCCAGGAACAGTAGGCACAGAGAGTTACAGTAAAGCTGCCATGCTTGAGACTTATGGGCATCTACCACACCATGTGGTTTGAGTGGCGGTGACAGTTTGTAGCCATAATAATTCAAAATCCTTGCCAGAGTTACAAAAGTCGCCAACCCTCAATGCCACTGATCACATAAGGAGAGACTCAGAATTTCTCTCACGTACATACTGGTTGTCTGGGTTTTGCTCTCCAGCTCTCTGTCTCTTTCTCTCTGTCTCTCGCAGATGCACGCCACCCTGGCTGCAGGACCCCATGCAACACACCTAACCCCTGCTCATTTTAACCCCAAAGCATCTGAGAGCATTTATACAGCTCTGGAATTCAGAGGGGCTATACCCCACACCTGGAAAGTGAAATTAAGATCTACAACCAAGGCCATTCAGACCCAAATAAGACAGTGCCTGACCTCCACCCAAACCCCTGCTCCACGTCTGACAAGCACTGTGCATGCAGAAAAAACACATATAGTATGCACACACACAGACAAAAGTCCATGACTAGTTGAAAAGCACCCATCACATGCTGTGATAGTTGCCACTTGGTTTGTTGCTGTGTGCCAGTGGGTGAATGCATCAATAAAAGACAAAGCATTATTTTATGTCTGAGTGATTGGCTTGAACAATAGTTGCTACAGTAGATTTTGCGTGTCATGTGACTGCTTTGAAAAGAAACTGTCATCACAAGATGAGGTAGACAGGCAAGGAAGGATTTGTAGAGATTTTGCTTCTATTCAGTTTGGATTGTGTGTGTAGAGTGGTCTCTGTACTTGTTGGTGTGAGTAAGTGCGCGTGTGTGTGTGTATGTCCATGCACGTGTGTGTATGTCAGGAGCTTTGTTGTAAAGATTTCTCCTATCAGTCATTCAGCGATGCCCCGCAGCCTGTTCTAAAGCATGCATCCTTCTTGTGTAGGCCCTCCTCTCTCGCGCTTTCTGTCTCTCACACATGCACACTATGCACACACTCCATTAAAACATTGTTTAATTCTGTAATGCAAATACAATGGGGTGGGATAAGATGAGATGGGAATGCGAGAACCCTTTAGAATTTTGTATAACCACACAAACCACAAACATAGCCTTCCACAACGTGAGAATCTACCGTCCTCAGTCACTCCTCTGACTCATTTTGTTTAAGTGCGAGGTTGGTTTTTGTCTGTGTTTTCCTGTGACTGTGTATGTGCGTGTGTATACACCTATCTCTGACGGGGCTTGCGTGACTAGTGAGGAGTGCGAGCAGAGAGTGGAAAGGTTCCACTCTTGCCTAAGGGAAATAGCAGTGTGTTGTGTGCATCTAACCTCTTTTAATCCCATAGAAACATTTAAGAGGCCATGTAAAACAGCAAGCCCCTCAGGTAGCTGAGCAGTACACACAGGCATTATTATAATGTTAACATGAGTGAACACCATAGCTCCCACAAAGCTTTTGAGCCACCATGTCAAATAACTGTAAAGACAATGTCCCTCCTAGATTTACAAGATAAGAAACTCACTTCAAATTCTGCATACTGTATTTGCAAATTAAGTTTTAAATGGTTAAAATGAGGACTTTGCGTGTAGTTAACAGTCTCTGTCTCTCTATTCATCACAACAGGTTCCAGCAGCCGTCTGCTGCGTGGCGCAATTGAGGTGAGTCAGACCATGCTGTGCAGGGTGACTCACTGCTTGTCATCTCTCTTCCAAAAACGTTGTTTATTATTTTAACCAGTATTTATTTAGTGAAGCATGCTTGCTCTTTCCTAGCTGCTGCACATTAACACGGTTACACAAATTCACACCTAGGCTGCCCTGTATAACCACAGTTATGTCAGAGCAGCTCCGCTGAAGCAGCTGGGGGTTAAGTGTCCTGCTGGAAGGTACCACGAAGACTTTTTGTTAAAGCCATTTCCTTAAATTCAACAAAGCTGGAAGGGAAATTTAAACTAAACTGATCTTAAAGAAGTTTAATATCATGGAGAAGTTCATTGTGAGCACCAGAACTAAACTTGAGAAATTAGGGTTCATTAGCTGATTAAAGCTCTTCTCAGGTCAACATTTCTGTATTATAAATTATATTTACTATCTAATAAGTTTTGAGATATTGGAGTTTTGATTTCCATGAGATGTAAGCCGTAATCACCAAGATTAAAATAGAAAAAGGCTTGCAATATTTTACTTTATGTCTGAATCTAGAATTTATAAAAGTTTCACTTTTTAAATAGAATTACGAAATAAGATTAACTTTTCCAAGATTTTATTTAGATGCACCTGTATATACTGCTATGATCATGTCACTATGGTTAAAAGCAGTGAATTTATAACTATGATAATGATGCTAATTAAAATGGAATTGTTATGAAGCAGGTATCAGTTCTAGTTTTCAGATTATATATTTAATTGTATATTAAATTATAATCCAGTGCAATACAAATATAATCAGGTCTTTTGTTTTTTAAAGAAATGAATGTATCTACAGAAGTTAAAGTGACAATGATTATCATGGAGTTGAGACCAGAGGTCTACAGTCATGATAGCAGCTTTGTTTTAACATAGTTACTTAGGCACAGTGGTGCTTTGAACAAAACTATGACATCAGCATGCTAACAAGAATGCCATTAGTTTTGCACATAAATCAAAGTGCTGGACAAATTGAAATGTCGACCTGATGATGGCAAATAAGTAATTAATGGTAAGTGATCACCAAAGTTATTACAATTCATCCTGATGAGACAATATGTGAACAATGTTTCATGGCCAATCCACCCAAAAGCTGTTGAGATATTCAGTCTAGACCAAAGTGGAGACAAGCCGTTAGCATGCAGAGCTTTGTTGTGATGAGATGTCAGAGGTACACAAGTCTTTTCTATTGACTATTATGGCAAAAAGCCTTGAGTAATTAATTAATGCCACATTTTAGTCCCATCTTTAGTGCTAAGTAGTTGTGGTGTTTCTGTGCTGCCGCTCCCCAGAGATCACTTGTTAATCAAAGAGTGTGGGCAGAACTGTGGTGTGTTTCTTTGATTTTCTGTTAATGTTGTTTGTGCTTCTTTTATTTGTCTTTTCAAAAGTGGCAGATGTCGCTGCTCACGCTAACTAAGTTCTTCTATTCGCTCCGAACAAACCACTGCTGCTGCTAAAGCAGAATCCAACAGGCCTACTTACTGACTTCTTGAATATCAACTGGTGTGTAGTTGGTGATAGAAGGTGGCAAAGCCAACAGTTATTGTCATGAAAATTAGATATTATAATATGCCACAATCATGAGTGGAAACTATATAAATTTTTGCATTACTATATTGAAAACAACTTAAAACAGGTGACAGCTTAATGCAGAGAAGTTTAAAAAGGTACAGTAGAGATAGCCTAAAGGGACGGAAAGAGGGGGTGAAAGAAGGTGGAATGAGTGAAGAGAGGCACCCTGCTGGTTCTCAGGCCAGTCCCAGAGTGACAGGTGGAGGGGGCTGGCCCATGTGTGTCTGTGTGTGAGTGGAAGCAAATGAGAGCAGGGCCTCTGGGACGGGGGTTCACCTGTTCTATACTCAAGTCCTGACAAGTAGGATCCCCCCTCTGCCAACGACCCCCACCCCCAAGCCCAACCACCGCCACCCAGTCCCACGCAGCACCCAACAGTTTCTTTTATTCCATCTCAGGGTTCAATCTGGTCAGCGCAGCCCCCTTATGCTCCTGTCCGTGGGCGGATGTGTGGCAGCTTAAAGATTCCCATCTGCTGTCCTTGACTTGGTGCCAGAGGAGCTGGGAATGGCCGTCTCTGATGCAGGAAGTACAGGGAATTGTTCAGGCTTTGCTTCCTGGTAGATTTCCATGTTAGGGGTTAGAGAGCATTATATGATATTTGTGTTGGAAGCAGTGAGAGGCACTGTTACATACCTAACACATCACAGATATAAGGGAGATTGGTTGAGATCATTTCTCAGAAGTGTTTGTGCTCAGTGTAACATATGTGCTATTGTGGTAACATTAAAACTAGTTTTTATCTTTCCAATTAGTTTTGAAAATGCGTCCCTCTCCACCTCTTCAGTTTTGATTTAGATCGCTGGGTTTGAAGTTAAATTACATTTGGTTAGGTATGGTTTGGGTGGTTGAGGTTATGGTGAGGTTTTGGACCTGGTTTCACTTTCTGTAATGTAACATACCACCCTGGTTGAGCCCACACAGTCCGCTTTCTTTTGTATATATCAGACGAAAAAGTGGACATTTATTTTCAAACAAGCTGCAGGCTGCAATTTACTAATATGGAAACATCTTGAGCTTGAGTTGTGCTTGTGCTTGGTGTTCTTCATCCCTTAAAGTAACTTTTCACCCATGTTTTAATATCCCAGAACTGAACTATTATAATTACTTCAAATACTTATAATATAATAATATTTATATTAACTTATATACTTAATACAGGAATACATAATTATTTATTTCATTATATTAACAAACACACAAATGCAACGGCATGTGGACACCAAGACTGTCAAAATAACCTGCTCTTTCATATCATCTGTGCTATTGCCACTCTTCCATGTTGCCCATGTGTTTCTGTGTCCCCCCATCCACCCCTCACAGAAGACAGGGAAGTGGTGGCCTTGTGCCAGTAAACACAGAGCTTTTGTTTGTGGGAATCGGCCTCAGGTGCAGTTGACCCCTGACCTGCAAGCCTGCAGGTTGAACAAAGGGCCATTAAGGAGAGCTGGGCATGTCTCCACTCCAGAACGAACGAGACAGAGAGGTTTATAGAAAGTGTGCAAGGGGTCAGGACTTCAGACAGATGTACATACTTAATGGGCATTTTTAAAAAACGGCACCCATTCCGACTCACAATATTGCAATTGATGGTCCATCCCTGATAAACTGAAAACTTTCTAAAATCATGCAAAAAAATAATATGGACACACCATACATCTGATTTCTAACACTAATCAATTCACTGGCATTTTTGAGGGCCAAGCCACCAATCAGACAAACGCTGACAGCCGCCATCCACACTTGTGAATCCAGACCAGGTCACTTCATCATCATGTGATCACTGAAACAAGGTTCCCTTGGAAGTATCCCCTTGTCCCCCTGTCAGTGCTATAACAAAGTAGAGACAGGGGCTTGTCCTTTGGGCTATAGCTGGTGACAGGTAAGTCCCTCAGATTCAGCAGCAATGCACAATGCCCTCAGTCACTCTCAGGGCCCCGAGGGAACATGCTTAGACTGAAAGATTTAGGGGATGTGGTGGTCCCTGTATACTGACTGCCTTTACACCAGAAACTGACAGGTGGGTGTTGGTCATGGAATAATGGAAATCTGCACACTCTATAGTTCTGCTTTCACATCCTAGTTGTCGGTTTTGTTAATGTTTCACATGTTAATCCAGCCTGTAGTGGAAGTACTGAGTATGACAGACCGACAGTATGTGCATGAAGCCTCTCATCTCTTCCCTCCTCCATCTTTCTGGCTCAACACTGCCACCCAGTGACCTCACTCAGTGAAATAACATCACTCAGTCAGTCATCAGGCTTCAGTCCCGAGGCCTGCGGTTAGGTAGACAACATGACCTCACTGCCAGGGAAATACATAGGACAGGATGGGATTTTCCACTGCACCCACCCCCCACCCCCCCACCATGAGCTAACAAAGACAAGTGCTTAACAAAGTCAGAAAAGTCTGCAGTGGACACCTCTGAACGTCTGTGTGCTTTCTCTATCGAAGGTGATCTGATTTTATTCGCTGGTCATGAGGAGTTTTTTTTTTCTGTCATCATAAATGCCAAAAGCAAAGTCAACGGTGGAGGTAGAGCTGTCTCTTTTCACTGTATAGCTTTTAAATTGATTATTACCTACAGAGGGAGGATTGTGTCTCTGTGCCAACTGTGATCTGTATCAGAAAGTTGTATAACGAGACAGCGAGTTTGCATTTGTCTATAAGGATCCCAGCCAAGTGTGTCAAACCTCAGAGATGATTATCATTAAATCACAATGGCCTTGATGAACAGTGGTATTAACACAAAATGCACAACACGTACTACTCTAAACAAACATCTATTAGTAGAAGTTGTCTCAATAACAATCTTCTCCTTTACACAGACAGGTGAACTAGGTTAGAGCTGAGAGTCATTTGTGAGGCATTAACAAAGTGTTTCTGTCCCCAAAGTCTTTTAGTTCGACTTCTGCTATTATCCTAATAGAGGGCACTTCATTAGTGGTTCTCCTGAGAAGATGGACAGGCTGTCAACATGTAGATGTAATTAGTGATGGGGAGGAAACAGGAGCTGAGGAGGGGCATCACACCTCCTAGAGATATGAGATACTGTAAGTAAAGGTGGTTGAATAATTAAATTAAACAAAATAGTTATTTTTCTTCTTCTCAGTAAGTTAACTACAGGGATCAGATAAAAAGCAATAAGTAAAAGTATAAATCCCCCTAAAATGAAAATACTCAAGTGAAACAAGTAAAATATTTTCCTCCCCTGAGTGGGGTCACTAAGACAAAACTGAGACATATCTTGGAGCTTTTTCTCTGATCCACACTCAGGAGACCTAACTTACATGTATTTAAGATCATTTAGATATCCATTATTTTGATTAAGACACAGATGAATTATATGCATATATATGCATGTTTCTTTTCATGACAGAAAACTGAGACATGTTTGAGGAGATCCTGGGAGTCATAACTGAGTTTTCTTTGAGCTCTTTCGCTGAAATCATACTATCCCATGTTCAGGAGACTTAAAGTAGACTTATTTAAGACCATTTAAAGAGCTCTTGTTTTGTTCAGAGTAAGACATAAATAAGATGATATGTGGTTGTTTCTCCTGAGTTAAATTTGAGAAGTAGGAAAAATCCTTTGGTCTCACTTTAGTATTAAAAGTAGCTCATTGTCTAGGAGAAATTAAAGAAACAACTATGAGATCTCTTCTTTGCTTACCTCTGGGAAGGAGAGTAAATGTTGGGCTTGCATTTGTAAAGTCTCCAGAAACATGACCCCACATGAATGCTAATGTTGCTTTGTATCAATGCATAAATAATATAATAAAAGTCTAAAAATGTTTTGTTCACCATATCAGCTTAAAAGTGTTTACAGCTTGTTTCAGCTTATATTATAAATGTAAGTGTGCAATGTAAATATTTAACTTTTTAATCATCCGATTTTTTTATATATCTTTTTGCATTTGTACTAATTCATTTTATAATTTTCATTTTTGCTGCATTTTATTTTCCCTGTATAATTTTTTCTCTTGTACTTTCCAGATTTGTATTTGTATGTAAGCTAACAGGGATCCTATAAACAATAAAACTTAACAATAAATTTATATTGTAGCCTATACACAAAAGTTAATAATAATAATAATAAGAATAAGCATAAGAATGAGAATAAGAATACTTTTTAATAATATTTAAAATAATTTTCAATAAAATAATAATTTAAGTAATCCAGTGAACTACAGGCCCACATACACACATTTCTGGTCAAAATCCACCTCTACTTATCTACACCTTGTTGGGATTACAGGTGTTAGTTTTCTTTCCACTGCGCAAGAGGACCCAGGGTCCTGCTCCTATGTGCAGGAGCATTTGTACACATACAAGGACACGGGAAACCTGATCATATTTTAATAATTCATGACAACTCTGAAACCCCATTCACGTCTGTCCATTAGTTCCTCTAAGACCTCTGGCCTCACACTACTTTGTAACTTCTTGAGCACAAGAGAGCGTGTCTCCCCACTGCCTCCACTAATGCTCATCAATGCTCTCTCACAGTGACAGTGACAAATACCAGGTTTTACATGCACTCCAACTCTGTCTGCCTGACTGCTGATCAACCGTAGCTTCACATATTGCTCTTTTAGTATGATGATTTTAAATTGATAAGCATAGGAGAGCAGGGCAGCTGTATTAAGTAGGTGTCAGTGCGGTCCGGCCACACTTTGTCTCCATTTCCTTAATTAATATGTGCTTCGTTCTCCATCCAGCTACACCAGAGGTATAAATCCTAGCTGGCAGGGGCAGCGGGAGTGGTGGGGGACTGGAAGAGAGCCTGCTGATAAATAATGCACACGGTACACCTCAGAGTGTGACTAATATGAACCTCTTGACACGAGATGGCCAAGGCTTGGCCACAACATCAGCCTTGACACTTCTCATACTCTGGCATGCAGTGAGTGCAGTTTGTTTGTGTACGTGTGTATGCAAGACAGAGTACCCTGTGCAATGACGGCATCTCTGCATTCACATGATCATGGCACAAATCACATATTTGATTTGCTTTTTGCATCTGAAAGGTAAAACTGTTAAGTATATCTAGAGTAACAAGCTGGCAGCCCAACAAAATTGGCACCTTGCCTTGAACACTCTGTGATAGAATAAGGTGGGTTGATCTGAGGTGAATATTTGGTTACATTGTGTCACTGTGTTGTCCTCGATCCAGAGTGCCACCCTGTTCTCTGACAGGGGCGACAACGACATTGTCGTTGGAAGGAGAACACATAACCACCACGCCCAAAACACTGCCACCTTATAGGACATTTAATGAATCTTAATTCTTGTTTGTCCAAGGTTGTAATCTACTGTATCTTCTCTATTAAAACAGCTTACCTTTCAATTTAAAAATAAACAGATTAAAATGTCATTCCACTCTTATTCTACTTATGTAAAGAAATTGAGCTACAGTTGTTTGTACTGTCATAATCTAATCAGCAGTTAATGGCACAGGTAATGTCATAACACGCAGCTCACTCTACCACATGCTGGAATATAGGTTTCCCTTGATAATTGGGGCAATTAGAGATTCCCCTGCTTCACTATCTCTGGTTGTGGAAGGAACCCTGCTATTACTATTACACAACTCGACCAGGAAGACTCACCTCAGGGTCTACAAAAAGCTAATCTTAATTATCAAATCAGCCTGCCTCCATTAGGCTTTTGCCTGAGCCAGTACGCAAGGACTACAAATGCAGCGCTAAAGTAAATTAATGACAAGAAAAAGTGGGTCAATTACAGCATAATGACAACTATCTTGAGGCAAAGGAGTATAACACACACATAAAGCCATGTGCATTAAGTGTGTATGCCTACACCCACAAATATGAACACATGCCCTTGCATGTCAGGATATACAAAGAAAATGTTCTGGCGCCTCTTTGTTGTCACTGTAGCTCACTAAGGCAACAATGACACTGAGATCAAACAGAAAGCAGAGAGAGCAGAGTCTTTAGGTGTGGCGGCACAAGAAGTGCAACAGTAGGAATGACTGTCTTCATCTGTCTTGAGTAAGCGTTTCATCTTCTGCCTCATGACAGCTGATGGCAATCATTTCCTTTTGTTTGTCATGCAGTGCCAGCCGTCACTTAAAGACCCCCTGTGTTCTCACACGCGAGGCTTGTCTTTTATCAGAGGGCCCTTCTTTGTCTCCAAACTGACAGAGAGAGATTAATACCCCTCACACAGCTTTACCTTACGTTTAGGGCCACCTTGTTGTTGCTTGGGGTTGGGAACCACTTCAGAGAAAAAAAAACTAGAAGATGACATGGGAGAGAGGAATATTGTGAGTGATACAGTATCGTTTCAACATTACCTAAACCAAAAACAAACATGAGATATGTAAGAAAAAGCTCAAGGCCTGGGTAGCAGCCCAGGGGTACCCCTCGGATCCAGTGTCTCCACCAAAGCTCTTGTTTTCCAGTACACAGTGACGGAGACAGCAGACACAGTAGGTAAGTGTTTGTGTCGGGCCAGACATAAGCCCCTTAGACTCCGTTAGTCCCCTAACGTCTACTCAGGTTCCTCAGGTTCTCAGGGTTGGACCTGTGTTCTGTTCCCTGAGTGCTATCATGACACTGGCCCTCAGTGGCCACAAACACAAACAGTAATTGTGATACACTTACACAAACAGGCATATACGCACACATGCACACACACGCACACACACACACACTAAGTGTAACACCCCTCCCTTTGCATAAAGAGCATCCCAATGGAATGTAGTGGTGTGTGTGTCTGACGCCACGCTAAGCCACCTCAGTCCTGCTGAGGAGTCTACTTTTGCAAGCCCTGTCGTCTGCGTCTGGCCATCACAATCATGAGAAAATCACTAGGTGCCTGCAGGGAACATCTCCCAGGTTACAGGTATGCCTGTTGACACATGCCAAATCCCCCTCTTTCTCCCAGGTAGCTGGTGAACATGCTGGAACGCCCTGTCTAAACCACAGACATCGTATAGGCCGCTGAGCAGGGCAGGACATGTTGGGTCACGTGATGGAACCACTGGCTGCGTCGATGCCTCGAAAACATGCGTGAGTGCAAACTTGTGTTGATCTGTACTCGCACACACCGAAAACACATGCGCACACAAACACATGCATCCTGGCTGATTCACCAGGCAAGGTGCTCCTCGCCCTGGGGGCTCTTTGGGGCCTACACCGAGCTGCTGCTGCTGATTGATGGGAGTGCTGGCACATTCCTCTGACAGGTGACGGGTGCAGCTCCTATTTGATCTGCCACTGAGTGCAGAGAGAAGAGGAAGAACCAGGAAAAACAAAAGTGCCCTAAATATGTCTTCAGTGACAAACCTGTGGGGTAGTAATGTGAAGAACTACAGTAGCTGCTGATGACAATGTTAATATGAGTTGTGAAATATTTCTGAATGTTAACATTTATGTCATTATGTCCATTTTATACAGCTTTTTATAATTCTACTCATAACAAAAACACTCTGAACACATTTTGTTGCTAATTTACTTAAGTAAAACTTTCTACATTATAGGTATAAAACAGTATTTTATATAGTGATATTGTGATTATAATAGCATTGCTATATTTAAAATGCACGTACATAAATAAGGTTAATATGTATTGTAGTTTGAATAATTGACTGTAATGGCTGGCTGAACAATGGCAAAGTTAGACTCCTCTAAGTGTTCCAACAATCATATTTCCTTGTAAACATTTAGCCAGACATGTGGGTAAGGTAACGGTCATCTCATATTACAGCAAGTCATTCATTGGCATCTTAGCGTTTCACCGTACCTGTGACATCACATTATTCTCCCATTTATTCTCAGTTACGCTTCAAACCACACTGTGTATATCACAACAATACAACAATACACCCTAAGACTACCAACCACAAATGCAAACAAACCCACAATGCTTTCTACACACCTTAATGCACTGTTGTCTCCGCTCAGAAACCATGATATCCTTTAATGTGGGTAGAAAATGCAGGTTTTGTGATTGAAATGCTACATTTGATGCAAGTATTTGTTATGCCGCCATGGCGACTAAATCCAGGCGTAGGAGGAAACAAGAACAAGCCTGGAAACAAGAACAAGGAGATTCAGATGATCAGGTCGGCATTAATAAAAAAACAACAGGATGAAACTGCTATCACCACATGGCTGACACTTATGGTGCCAGCTGTGCCAAACTACAAAATGTATGAATACTGTATGTATATCAGCACCAGCTCTACTTGTTTGTTTTCCATTTGCAAGTATTTGTCATTCTAGAGACACAACAAGCCTGTTATTGAGAACATTCACACCCCTGAAGATGTATTAGATTTCAAAGCTGGGCTTGAAATATAGACAGGCATGAGCAAGTCTGAAGCAATATAAAGTTCAGTGTTGAAGGGGGAAAAAGGAAAATGAGTCTATATTCTCATCAAAAGAACTGTTAAAGAGGTGTTTAATTAATTGTACTCTCTTGTGGCTCCAGTCTTTCTGGTGTGTGGAGCTGCTGCATCACATGCTCTCCTTGTAAACAAGGCTGTCTTGTATTTCCTGTTGGCTGCCTGGCACGCCATCTTCCTCAGTCCGCTGTACTGAGAAAAGAGACGAAGCCGGTGAGCTTGTATGTGTATGTACTTATATGTGCTTATATGCGCTCCTGTGAAAATGTGTGTTCACATATACGTGTGTGTTTGGGGAGTGGGGTGGATGTTGCGTTTGTGGAGGGAAGGAGGTTCAGCCACCGCCCTGACTGACTTCCAGGCTCCCCCGGCAGAACCGCAACACCCCACCCCCACAACCCCCGCTCACCCCTGCAGAGGCCGATGCCAGATTCAACACAGCATCCACGAAACAAACACAAACTCCCACTGTTCTCCTCTACGTGGCTTGCAGTGGTTGTGCAAGACTTTTGGTAGAAAATCCTTGTTTATATCGCAACCATAATACAGTAGATCTACAAAGAGAGGCTCCAGCCCACGCAAGAACCACTCAAAACATTACTGACCAATTTCTAAACACTGAAATTGAGCCTCATTGCAATGTAAAGGTTTTGGGCTGCGGAGGTTTGGCTCAACCTGGAAAAATTCAGTTCATACTTTTAAATGCAATAAAATACATTTTTACGCTAACATTTTTCCAGGGGTTCATGTGATGACTGCCCAGTTTGTTTGTTTGCGTGTAAGTAATATGAGCTTGACTGTATTTAGGTATAAATTATGTTTCTGCATGAATGTGTGGTATTTGAGTCTATACGTCAGATTGTAAGAGGCTCAGGAGGGCTGGTCCCCTCATGTCCCCCTCTATAAACCTCCAGCACGCCTCCCAGTCTAAGCACTGCCACTCTGTAATTGTGGAGAAACCACAGCACACAGCCCCATATATAAATACCCTATTCTCCCAGCCTTGTCAAAATAAAGGTTGTGTGGGGAGAAAGAAATAGGGCCTTTTGGTGGCCCTCTTCCCCACTTTGGCGCTATTTTGGAGCAAACTAACTCTTTACCTTTGGGTGAAGCTGCATAGATTTGAATATGATACATGAAGACAAGGAGGGGGTTCCGTTCTTGTTTTTTTTTTTAAGCGTAGCTCAACATCAAGAGAGCTAAAAATACCACCACGGCCCTCTTTTTTATAGTTTGTGAAACTTCCAAGACTGAATGAGAAAGGTTACTACATGTCAATATGTTTTACACGTCACCTTTATTACAACACACAGGTGAGCTGATGTGGCTGGGTAAAAAAAAAGCTTATATGTAAGGAATTGCCTGAGCTATGTACACAGGGCAGCCTGTTGACATCCATGCTTCTTTGATCTGTGTTTCCAGTGCGTGGAGACTTCCTCGTTGTCTTTGCGGCCCACTCACCTGTCTGCGTCTACAGCACACACAAAAAATGCTTTAAAATGCTTTAAACACCTGCTGTGAGCAGGCTGACCAGGCATGAAACCAAACCTCATCACTTAACTTCCACATCACAGAATGATTCTCAGTAACTGGGACCCAGACTCGTATTAAAAAAATACTTATTTTGTCATGTAAGGGCTCGCAAGAGGTAGGCCATTCATTCACTTATTAGTTACATACATGGGTTAACAATGTATTAGGCATTATTTCTCTCTCTGAAAACACAAACAGTACAGTTCACATTGAGACAGGGAATTGGGGTAATGCTTTATTTTACAGGTACATCATTTCCTAATAATTTCTAAGACATATACTAGAAATAACTATTTTGGTTTATATGGTAATAGAGACAAATACAATGGCATTAAAAATAATTAAATTTTTCCCAGCATTTTAATTAGAGCACAACAGGTCTGCTGAACAGGCAAAATGGAACATTTGTCTACAGGTAAGCATATAATTCAACATATATGTAAATAACGTTTTTAAAATAAATGAATATGTAAATGAGCCCAAAATTACTCCCCTTCCTATTTTCTCTATAAGTAGTACAAAGTTACATAGTTCTTTTCAGGAAACATTCAATAAAATCATTAGTAAATTGTTAGAAAAATACAAATAGAATCAAAATCATAATATTCAGTTTTGGTTAGAATTGCTATTCCAAAAAAACATAACAAAATGTATCTTAAGTGCAAAAGACTCAAAGTGGAATTTGACTGAATTTTATCTTGTGCAAAGTTTTCAGCATGTGTTGTTCTGTTGTCAATCTGTCATGTCATATTAAAGTAAACCTCCATAGAAAAGAAACTGACTGTCAAACAATATGAAGGTGAATATCAAGGGTGCTTCTCTGTTATAATTGTCTGCTTATTTAAGCAACGTTACGCAACTATGTCACCCTAAAATAACAGCTTCAAAATCATTTTGATGGTACACTGACTTGTAATAGAAAGAGTGGCGCCTCTTTCATTCCCAATCTGCACCCCGAATGCATGTTCTTGCAATATGTAACCTGGGTTAAGTCGGCATGATCTCCCGCGAGAAGTGCATAGCACTTTACGGCACTATGTCACGCACCACCAACTATGAGTCTTCAGCTAGCAATAAGAAGAAGCTAGCTCTAGATTCTGAGAATGGAAATCATGGCAAAGGCAAAGAGACCAAAGTGGATGTTGACAGAGGAAGCTAAGAAGAGAAAAGGCGAGAGTAAATCTTGAAATGGCTTTTAGTCATTGGTGAGCTGGCCTTCCTGCTGTTCTACTCATGAGTAAATCAGCTAGCTTGCTATGTCTTGTGTTGTTGCACTTGCTTGACCTTTGGCTGTGTTAGCAAAGTTGTCAATTCGCTAGTTTTTGATTATAAGCAAGTCAGCTCACTTCCACAGAGGTTTAGTCACTAGTATGTTTGACGTTAGCAACATATTGTCTCTGGTTCACAGTTCTTTGGCTTCTGGTGTTATTTTGTTTGCAAATCCTTCAGCTTGTTGACAAATGTATAAAGCTCATGATTTGTACTTATGAAAGAGCTGTTCCTCTAATGGAAAAACATGAAACTTAGCCATGCTGTGCAAGATATTAGATGGGTTATGGATGACAAAATTGTTAGAGTTACTTAAATAAGTGTGCCAAAGAAAGTTATTTATTTAGTGACAGCAGTTTCATCAATGACTTCCTGTTCTCTTCACTTTCAGTTCAGATATCACGACACCTCCTCTTGGAATGTGTTCTGCATTGATGCTGCCTTGTTTTTGAGCTCAGATGCACCATACAGCCAAGATGTAAAACATGATGTCCTTATGAACATGCACACACATTGCATCCTTCATACATTTCCTTCCCTTGCTCTCTGCCTCATGCACATCCACACATACATACACAGGCAGGCAGCCATGGGAGGAGGGAATGCAAGGAATGCTCCAAACCCCGGGCTGGTGTTCTGACTCGTCCCAGACTTCATGCCGTCACCGCCGGGGTCTGTGGCCAGACCTCCCTGTGCCAGACCCACTGGCTCCAACACCCGCCCAGGCCAGCCAAACTGCAGCTCGCGACCCATAATTAACCAGCAAGCCGCACTGCAGCTCACATCCCTTCCCCCTCCTCACACTACTGCAGGGGCCCCTTGGAAACTCAAAAGAAGAATATACAGCCTCGTTCCGCAGCTTGTAGATGAGGATGCTCTGTAAGTATCGATGGTGTATATATGTGTATTAACAGCATTATGTGTCAACACTTGCAATCATTAGCTTTCAAGTGTCATGAATTCTCTGGTTGCAATTTAGTATGATATGCTTAACATATAATTATAGCCAGTAAGGCACTCTTAGCAAAGATCAAAGTCGCAAAGCTAAATGGTTTTCTGAAGAGTTTACGAACTTGAACCATGAAGAAACAAGAGTATAGTACCTTTTGATAAAGAAGAGGAACGTGTGTGGATCTTAGTGGTAGACTAATGCCAGGGTACCTGTAATTCTCCCAGACTGGCATAATTACGGTTGAGACGTCTGGAGGTACACTTTAGGAGTAAGCAGTGATCATCTTCATTCTTCTAAAGGCTGCTCTCCTGTTCAGGCAGGAAAGACCTTTATTCAGGGTGAGGTTTCTTCAGATCAGCCAGAGGGTCTTATTTAGAAATCTTATGCCAGCCGAGTTTGGTATGCATGAGTGCTAAACGGAGACAGAATTGCCAAGGTGAATGATTTATCATGTTATCTTCTCTTAAATGCAGAGCCAAACTCAAACTCAAACTCAAAACACTCAAACACTTCTGATTATCTGCTTTAAATCTAATAAACAGACTTTAAGATTTTTAAAAGCGGCTACATAGCTCCATCAAGTGCTAGACAGTCATAAAGCTCCATCCATGCTTCTTCTTCCCTGTCAGAGGAGCCTCCTTCATGCTGATGTGGGGTCATGGCTTGTAAATTTAACAGGGCTTCCTCGAGGAATACCTCATCCTTTGAAAGAGAAACAGGAAAATTACATGGTGGACAGCCCACTTGGTTTTTCACCCCTTTTCTTGCACTGTAATTTACTTCTGGAGCGGGTCGGCCTAAAATAACCTTAACCTAATATTCACAACATAGGGAGACTTTGAGAAATGTTGGAGGTCTCCCCTTGGGTGGCGGTGGGCCGTCCTCAGCCTGTAGGCGTTGAGGAAATTGTTTACTTGCTTACCTGTCTTAGATGTGGGCGCGGTACTCATTTGAGCTCCTGTACATGAAACGCACTCTGGCGTAGCTTGTGATATCGCTATACATGGTTTTCCCAATTCTCAATACATTGAGTATGTTCCTATTCAGTAGACATGATGTGATTTATCACTAAAATACTGTGAATATACAACAGATCCTCAGCGTCTTGGCAAATGGACCTGCAGTCCTGTTTCAGCATTATTCCCCACGTCTTCAGAGCTCAACCAGAAACCACTAAACCCAATTGATGGGCATCAAAAGAGAAATGCCCATGATCTCACTTGAACCAAAGTTTCCTACAGGCAGGTTTCTCATTAATCTGAGGCTCCACTCTTCTCCATATCCTCATCGTATTTCCATGATCAGCAACCATGACGCCCCAGATGTTTATACAGTCTAGGTTAGAAAAGGATCGTCTCAATCTCTGCTCCGGTGTGCACTCTTTATATCTAAACATCCATAAATCTGACAGAAATTTGTAAGTTGTGATTCATGAATATGCGTTTGCAGATTTGGGTTTAAATGTTTCATCTGTGACATTTGACAAGTGAGTCAATGCATGTCAATGTGTATTTTTATTCTTGTTGCTAATTATTTTATTGCTGCAGGTTATCATCATAGTGTAAAGTGGTTTCTGATAAAGGGTTTTAATAATGCACTAAATGCACATACATTTGTATGCCAGGACACACCACACATGCCTGCTGATAAATATAAATCCTGCATTTTCTTGTAAAAGCACCTCATTCGCATACACATGCACACAGGCATGCACAAACTTGCCCCCCTCCCCAACCCCAACACTCACACACACCACACCACAGGCACCACACACACACTGGTTCTCATATGGAATATCGTGGGTGGCGCTGGACCGGTAGAGGGCTCTGTAAATAGCTTGGGAGCAACCCCTCCATTTGAACGACCCAAATTTCCTTTTCTGAGGTCGGCTGCCTGGGCTGGAAGTGCTGTGCAGCAAGCCTTCAGTCGCCACGGGAGACCGCAACGGCCACGCTGACAGCACTTCACAGGGACCATGGCATGGCAGGGGTGACCAGATGGCCCTCCGCACACATCACATTGGCACACCTCACCCTCACTCACACACCTCATGCGTGCATATGCCGCATGCACCGGCGCGTTCAGCAATGCATTCATGCACTTCTTCGTGCACCATGAGAGTTTAGGTATGTTGATATGTATGGACACAAACTCCTGATGTATTCTTATACTACACACATCCATGCACACAAACTCTGCAACTATATTCTGTCACAGACACTGTCAAGGAGAGAGACAGTGGGTGGGAGGATGTGTGCGGTGCATGTTTGTGTGTTTGGTTTGATTGTGTGTGTGTGTGTAGGAGGCGATTAGTTTGCTTTACTGCTTGACTTTAAGTATTTGTGACATTGGTTTATATTTTATATGTGTGTTTTTTGGGAGAGTGAAACTACACGGACTCAGAGATGGAAAACATTCAAATGGAAGAGGTCCTTACCACGGGCACCACATTTCAGTTCAATTTCACGGCTAGGCTTTTACACTGCAGGTAAACTGTACATTGGTTAAGTTATAACTCAGCCATTTGCAGTTGTGGAACTGATTTCAGGGTTGGGATTAGTGACACTTAAAAACTAAAGAGGCTTCCAGTTTCAAAATGTTTGGATTTTATTCAGGAGTTTCTGACTGTGATGATGGTCTACTAATAGTGTGGTGCTGAAATGGAGTTCTAAGTGTAACAAATTAGTTCACAACCATTGCAGTACTATTAAAGTAATAGTGTGATGTTTTGGGATATGCTTATTAGTATTCTTGTTGAGAGTTACCACTGTCGTCAGTGTTGTTTGTAAGTTGTTGCAGCGTTACTGTAATAACATTACTTTTCCCAGTAACTAGCAGTGTAACGGATTACTTTTCCAAAACAGTAATATTATTACAGTTACTAATCCAAGTAACACTGCGTTACTGCTTTACTGAACGCACAATCCTTGATGTGAATGCTCGACTGCGCGGCAGGTCAGCAGCACCGATCATACAGTATGTTGTTCAAGCCAAAGGCAGAATGGAGAACAAGGGAGTGTGGTGTTCTTTCCACAGCTGTAAGTATCGCCGTTATTGTGTCACAGTCTAAGATGCAAAGAACATTGTCGTCCATTGTAAACTTTGTGCGACCAGCAAAAACATTTCAACCGTGAACAATTCTACATCTGATTTATTGAAGCAGTTGCTAAAGCAGCACAACAATGTCAAACTTACATAAATAAACTACGGCCACTGCTGCCAGTGATGCTTGGACTCGACGAGAGAGAGTGGCGTTAAGCAACGTAATGTTTTGTTAAAGCACTGAATATAATGCATATGCAGAAAAACAGCAGACCTAGTATAAAAGTAACCGCTATGCTAGCCTTTAAGCTAGTCTTTATGCTAAGCTAAACAGATACTGGCTAGCTTTACATTTAGCATATAATTGTGAGAGTGGTATCAATCTTCTCAACGAACTCTAACCCAAAATGTTAAACTAGGGTTTTAAAGAATTTGTTTTAAAAATAAAACATCAACATTTTTAAGATAGGCATTTAGCCCACTGTGTTTTTTCATCCACTAAAACTCATCTGAACATAAAATGTTTCCCAGCAATGCCCAGGAAAATCACATACTATTTAGATGATTAGCAACTGAGCAGCTGCACAGGAAGAGTTAGGGGTTTGGATGTCTTGCTCAATGGTACATCAGAAGAAGTATGTGTATCTCGTCTTCCCAAGATTTTCCCAGCTGCTTTGTGGATTTGAACCAGGGAAGTTCCAATCCCACTTGGCAAATATCAAATTAAACTGTGGTAGTTAAAATAGAAGTTAACTAGAGTCTTTGGTTTGGTTGGATAAAAATTAAACCAACACATTTACAGACAGCAGTGCATTATGTACAATTCTAAGACGTTAAACCTGATCTGAATGTGCAGACTTTTTGAAATATGCTCTCTATGTAGGGATAGCACTAACAACATTTATATTAGATAGAGTTTCCTGGTAATTTGAAGCCATAACTATGCTGTACCAATAAACAGTTGAAGTGCCTTTCTCAGAGGTTACTTCACCATATCACGCACAATATCTCTGCCAGAAAACACAAAGCCCTTACTCGACACTCAAATGAACTATGAGAAACAGTAAAACATGAAGGTTGGGCAGCAAAGGTAGCTAAAACAACAGGGACTACCCCATGTTTCTCCTTCAAAGGCCTTTTGTTTATATTGGATGGACTAAATATTGCCATTCACACTGGCCATTTTTACCCAGGACAATATTTTATGAGCCCTTCAGAGAGGACCTTTCGCTTCCTTTTCCTGTGGTTTGGCCAGAGCTGAGCTGTCGGGAGAGGGGAACAGCCAAACCCAAATGTAGATGCTCAACTTGGCAGGCTCTCCACGGAGTGTCCTAACCAGACAAAAGCAGGGAGAGAAATACAGCCATATATTTATATTCACTGTGGTTTTGCGTGTTGCGTCCTAGACTTCCAGACCCCGGGTGGATATTCTGTCTGAGGACGAAGACAGATGGATGGCTTTCCATTGACATACTTAAAGGAACCTTGAGGATTAATGTCAGATCCATATGTGTTAATTGAATGTGAGGTTTAGATGTGTGGTCCTCCCCACCCCCCAACCCACTTTTTTTCAAACAAAATGCTGTAGGTCTATCTTTCAGAGCAGGCTATGTTTGAAGACAGACTGTCCTCCTGTAAAGACTTGACATTTTGTATGATGGTCTGTAATGACAGCAGCAGGAAAAGTATGAAATTTGATCACTGACAGAAACACCAGTTTCGACGCTTTTTCTTTGGGGGATGACCTCACCACTGTCAGCCAAGGTATGGAACCAATTTAGAGGATCTCCCCTGAATTGCTTGTGTGTTCAGATTTGTCAAACTCCAGTACATCTTGGCCTTTCTCCATTTCAGTATTATGTATAATTTACTACTGGGGAGACGGTTTGTATATGAGAGGGGTCAGGATTGGGGGTTTTAACAAAAACTGAAAATTCTTCCAACACAAACTGTGCTCGAGCCTCTCTGACTCACACCTAGGTAGTGTTTCTATGTGGGAGAGCACATAAATGAGTCAACCAAAGCTATTTCTATATAGGCTAAAAAGTTGGGAGGGGGGAGGGCTATATATGTTCACACACAAACACACACATACACACACACAGTGGCTGTGGCTTGCTAGACCTCTCTGGTTAGGAGCCAGTGCCAAGAGCAAGCCGAACAGTGGAACACTGGGAGTCTTGTGCCTGATTTTGGAGCCACTGGCTCTCTCCCGACCTTGCTTCAAAATACACTGCGGCTTCGAGGAACAGCACTCTCAGCAGTAGGGAGGCCAGGCATGGAAAATTTAGACGCAACAAGAAAGACGGAGGGAAAAAAGGAGGCAGGCGAAATTTATGTGCTCATTCACATTTGCGGCCGTGTGCATTTTCTTAATGCCTTTAACACACTTTACTGTGAAGGGAAGAGTTCTCAGAGAAAATTTCAAATCTGAAAGTGAAAGAAAAAACTGCACTGCAGCAGTAGTTTGGGACTCTATCTAAACAATATAATGGGATTACATGTTGCAATGTGATGACGAGTTTCACATACAGAGGTTGAAAATGTCATGTTGGATCAAATTGCATGTATTTTTGTACATAATGTTTTACTTTAAAATAAAGAATGTCTTGGATTATCAAAATACAAAGCAGAGAATCCTTGACTTTCCATTCAGAAAAGATTTATATTGCCTCTTTGTTAATATGTTTGTATTACTGTGTAATCCTGTTGATCCAGCAATTGTAAGCATGACACAGACTAGTTGCTCTGACATCTCACCTGACACCAGAGGCATAATAACACCTTGTCTTGCTAATAGTGTGTGTTATTGCTGCTGTACCCTGTAATCTCTTCCCTTTCTGACGCTGGTAATGACTTGAAATATCAAACTGGCCTGCAGTGATACAATCCATACAAACACATGCAGACACAAATAGTATGTCATAGGGTGACACCAACGCAAATGCACACACGTTTGTGCACAAACACATATAGACCAAGCTTCCAGTGAGCTCACCTGAGCCAGAAAAGGCAACTTACTCTTTTGTTTTTATCTTCAGGCTATTTGCCTGCGACTGATGCTGTGTTGTCTTTGTTGATCTGAAAGTAGAAGAAAAAGACTCAACCAAACCACACACTAATTTATGGTAAAATACAGAGTGCCTTGGTCTCTTTGGGTACTGAATGGTACATCTTATATCTACTTTGAAAAATAACCACCTAAAAAGTTTTTTAGACGACCCCTTACAATGTGTAAGCTACATGTGCTTGCTTTGAAAGTACACAGGTGAGGAAGCAGCCACATAAGAACACACAGGTATGGTTGAAGTACCATCAGAAGCCCATATCAAAGTCAGTGGAAATATCTTTTATAGACCAGTGGAGGCTTCTGTTTTCCTTTCATCATTTTATTTGTTTGAATGGGAGAAATCACTGTGAGCGTCTTGCGTTTCTGCGAGCCAAACAAAGCCAAGACTATACCCCATAGATCTGAGATGACGTTTGATCATTTCTGTGTGGCCCCATCCTGTCTGCCTCAGTGCTAATCCCACTGCTCTGATACACAAATTGGTACACAAACCCTGCATTCCTCTAGTGGAAATATCAACAGTTACCTGACAGACCAGCCCACATTTCCAGGTATTTTATGAGTCTGTATGTTTATTTATGGTTATTTGTTGAGTGTTTGTAAAAGACATTTACAAGTTATTTAAGAGGCATGTGCCTGCATATGACATTGTATGTGAAATATATATAGTAAGTATAAGTACATATATGGAACCTGCATTTTTGGAAAAGTACTGCAGCGTTCCTGTCTCAGGTGAGAGGGTGCTATGCCCAAGGATCTGAAATCAAACATGTTTTGTCTGTTACTCACTCAGTTTACACCTCTACACACCTCAACACACTTCAACACCAAGTGAGTTATGGTGCTCGGGCATGCCTGTGGGTGAGGGAGGCAGACAAACTGAGGGAGAAGGGGAGGAAAAAAGAAAAAGTTAGGGAAATTCACACAACAGAAACTGGGCCAAGAGAAGGGGGAGAAGAAGCATGATCGGAGGGGTGGAAGGTGGGAGGGGGATGAGGAAAAGGGGGGGTGGAGTGGAGGAGACATGAGGAGTGAGTGACTGAGTGAGTGAAGAGCTGAAGGAGGGTAGGAGAGGATGAAGGGAGGGGGGGTGGGGGGTTGCTTCCTGTCGCCATTCCTGCCTGCCCACATAGACAGCCCGAGAAAGAAAGAGAGAAAGAGAATATCTGGGCGGACTGCAGGCCACATGACATTCTCTCTGGGTCCCTTTGCTTTTCCTCCACGCCGAGTGATGTGCTCCCTCCCTCCCTGCCTTCCCGTTCCCTCCCTCTCTCCCTCCCTTCCCCTGCCCTTCAAAGCTTCGACATGTCATCTCCCACCACAAAAACAGAGGTGGGAAGACTCGCTGGCGCTACCGCTGCCTCAGGGTGTCTGGCACTAAAGCTGCCTGCAAATACAGCAGGGAGAGGAGGAGGAGGAGGAGGAGGAGGAGGGAAGACACAGAGAAAGAAAGACAGAAGGAGGGAGGGACGGAAGAAGAAGGAGATAGAGACAGAAAGCTTAAAAAAGAGACAGAGAAGCAGAGAGCAGGGCGGTGTGCATTAAACAGGACTCGTAAAGCTCTGGGCATCAAAGTGTGTGTAGAGAGGAGCTGTTATTAAGGTGGAGATGAGTCCTGTCTATTTTTTAAAGTGACACTGCTGCAACCGCACTGTCTGCCTCTTATGTCTCTCTGTCTCGCGCACGACAGCAGCTGACTGAAGTATATGAAGAGGGATCAGGGGAAAATGTCTCACACTATGGGAGGAAACCTTTCAGATGCAGAGCCGGGACACGGTTCTAGCTGTGTGGCCCGTCCCACCATCAGAACCACAAAAACACAAAGATACCCATTAAGGCCGAACAAATGGGTTGAATTGTACTAAGCCTAATGTAAAATGTATGTTAACCACAGGCCCATAATTGAACATATCTTCTCTGATTCTAATGTAATTTTCTCCAGGACACTGTAGTATTTTCTGTGACTCTAAATACATACCATGGACAGCAGTTCCTTGTGAATAAACGATTCCAGGCCAACTGTTTGCAGCTCGGATACCACAAAATTTGCAGATTGATTTAAGGAGCAATTATGCACTTGGCTTTTGAACCTCTGAGGCTTTGGGAATGAATTGGTGATTGGCTCCCCGACAAAGTAAGCACATCTGACCAAACGAGGCTTTGCCATAGGCTGAGAGTGTCGAAGAAGCCACAAGAGCCCAGCAAACAAGAACATCACTAGCAGGGCCAATTGTGGGCCTCTGGGGACCCGTGGGTTCTGACCTGAGAACCAATAGATGAGCACTTTAATAAGGTCTGGGAAAAGACAACAAACAATCATACTGAGGCACTAAGATCCAATATATTGATGACCCACTTAACTTATGAGGACAAACATTTAAAGGAAACTTTTGACACTTTTGAAATATACGTTATTTGCTTTGTTGCTGAGATTTAGATGAGAAGATACCACTCTCGTGTCTGCATGCTAAATATGAAGCTACAGCCAAAAGCCGGCTAACTTAGCTAAGCACAAAGCAAAGCACATAATACAAAGTAATTTGAAAACAAGCTAAATGTTTCACAACCTAAATATCTGAAGGTTAGCTAAGGCAAACACAGGTTCCTTTCCAGCAAAGAATACCACAAATAGTTACATAATTACTAAAGGGTGACAAAATTATAGCACAAGCAACTAACATAACCTGTAATATAAGTTTGTGACAGTACTAAAATGAAAACACTGCCAGTACCGGTCGTTCACCAATGAAAGAATTCTTTTTGAGAATGATGCCAGATCAGTAACAACACTGAGGAAGTGATTTTACTGAACATCTCCTCACAGTCATGTGTTAAGCTGAAACACAGAACCCTCAAAGTCATTTTGAATAACTTCAAAGCCAAGAATCAGCTGCTTCTAACACAGGCCTGGCAAGGCAAATCTGTCTGCTGTCCTTTGTGTTTGAGGAAGCTCTAGTGAACCTCCACCAGCTGACATCACCTCCAAAAGAGCGTGACCGATGTTGATTAGACATCCACACAACCTGCCTGCCGAAGACTGTGTGCCTTTATTATGTAATAGTGATGGCAACTCTTTACATTGTGCTTACACTGGAGTTAATATAAAACACATAATACACATCCCATGCTCCTTTTAGTCCATGTCTGGTGCTGCCAATCCCATGACCCTAGCATGTCTCACACTGTTAGACACATAGAGACAGAATCACCACAGTACCAGTCTGAGGCCCCCAGTCTGAGCATGCAAAGGCAGACAGCAGTATTTCATTCTCAAAGAGCCTTGAAGAGCCAAATGTACGCCTTTCTAGAGAAACCACACTAAAGTGCCACAGGGCACCAAACGGGAAAAACAACTTCGGGAACAAGAGAGTTAGAAGGCATCCAGGCTAACTGCAACAGTGAAGACTCCTATGACAATTTATAGTTACATTTATAAAGGTTGTACCGCCTACACTTGCATGGATTGAGTCTTAATCATACAATGTCTCATCTATTCTGGTGTGTGACACTAACATAGAAATGGCTTGTGTCATCTCAGTGATGCAGAAATAAATAAATAGTGATCTGTTTTAAAGCAGTGCAATTGATATATGGTTAATAAAGAAATGTATCAGTTTTACTTATAGTACCATGGTTTCATGCTTTAGTCTGTTCAGAAATTGGTGGCTGTGGATCTAAAATAATTTGCAGAGTAGAATCATTTCCTAGTGATGGTATTGTAATGCCAATAAATAAACTTTTTTTTAACCTAAACTGGTTGTGTTTTTATGGACATTGTGGTCTGAACAGATGTTATTACACAAAGTAACAAATTTTTTATTGATTTGTGTGAAACTCAAATTTTTTCCCAAGGTTTTCATCTTTTAATAACTTAATACATTTATAACTTCACTATGTTCACCATGTTGTGTACTACAATAGTATATCCAGATTTCTTTGTGGTGGTAAAAAATATTACATGCTGGCACTTGAATGTTTCAATTTAAAACTCACAAACAGAAATAAAAATCAAAGGCAAATCATAATTTTTGTCACATTGCCCTTGACCAAGGCAGTACTTGCACATTCTTTCATTTCTGGATACGTCAGCCAAGCATACAGACAAAACATGCTAACAAGACATAAATCCACCATAAGAACTTCTTACAATATCTCCAGTGAGGTTGAGGGAACATTTAGTCACTGAGACAGCAGGTTTTGGTGCTTGAGATTTCATCTGTTTGACCACACCGCCACCTGCTGGATGAGATCCTGTCACAAACATTTAAGAAGACTGCCGCAGATAAAACTACAAACATACTCAAAAGGGCCTTATTGGGGAAAGAGTAAATGCAGTGGTGAAAAGTAATCAACCAATACTTCACAGAGAACATTTGCAGATCGAACTTAGCATCTTAAATCATTTATAGTTTTGACACATTTCAGGAGATGTTGAACTGAAAAACTGAAACACAACTCCTTGTTGCTGTTTAGTCAACCAGCAGTATCAAGGTAACAAGGACACTAATATTTAAAGTGATGAGCTCACCTTAACTCTGAGCTTAAGATGTCTGCTTAGGAGCACAGTTTTTGACATCACGAAGGGTTATAAGATATTAATCAATGATGGGGAACAATTTATACAATTGATGGGGAAACATGACTACTTGCACATACACTGTGAATGGACTTTTCAGTAAAGTAGAAGACATTTTGAAAAATATGTGCATATTCATAAATTCTGTATTTTTCATTGAGAAAGAAAGAACAGATATGATTTCATAACATTTTAACCTAGCTACCAGAACTTCTTTTATGTGGAAAAACCATATCAGATAGAAATTGTTATTCAAAAACTTCAAACACACAATACAAATTTCATCTTGAAACATGCCTGGAGGCACTTAAATGGCAGTATATTTACATAGCACAGTGGCTACCCTTTTACTCTTTTCTTTACTTGACTGACCATCTCTAGTAAAGCCCACTTAGGCCCATGAATGGGCTCATTTGTCAGTGTTAAGATGGATCCAGATTGTACGTAGATGCAGGTCTAACAGTCAGCCTTAAAGCCGCTCTGTCAGGATAAGATGTGATGATAATGTGCCTCAAGCATAAACTCACTACAGTCGAGCCTCTGTGGGGCTTGACTCATCTGATAACATAGTATCTGTCAACACAGGATTATGGCCAGCAGCTTTAACAACAAGGTGTCCTAGACTGGTTTTGCCAGGTAGTGCCACCATGCGTCATTTATCAGTACATAGCTGCAGCTTTTCTTAGGAGAGGGATGAAATAAAATTATATTGATTTGATAATAATAGTTCATTCTAAGACTAAAAGTTTGAGACCATCAAACTGACAATATGGTGGCATTTATTTAAAGCCAAATGAAAGCATTCACACGACGGCATAGAGGGAAAGATGATGGCTTTTATTACTTCAGACCACAAAGAAATTATGCACAGAGACTGTGCATATCATGTACAATTTCCCTGTCTGATGATAATGAGTGAGATTCCCTGGCAATAACTGAGGCAATTAGTCAAGAAAGATTTAGTGTACAAAATCAAGCCAATATATGTCACCAAATTAAAAATCTTTAAATCCATGAAAGATGTTCGGCCACTAAGATGAAGCACTCCAGCTGTTTAGTATTGCACTTTAATAAATATAAAATTGTGTGACTCACAAGAGACAATGCAGCAGTCTCTATATGTCAAGTTTCAGACTCTCTGGATCCTACTCCCCACTTTTCCAACACTTCAACTCGCCTGCCTCCTAAATGCCCAATACTTACAAACTCTACATCCAAAGTTTGTAATGCAGGCTTTTTTTTTTTTTAAGATAACTCTTTTAGGAGTCCTTCTGGCCGAGGGGTTAAGCCGTCAACCATTACCTGCAACATCCTTGATTTGTGACCTCTGCTGTATGACAGTCTCCCTCTCACTCTCCCCTCATTCCAATTCAGTTCAATTATATTTATATAGCGCCATTTCACAACAACAGTTATCTCATAGTGCTTTTCATGTAGAGCAGGTCTAGACCATGCATGTGATATTATTTACAGAGATCCAACAATTCCTTCCATAAGTAAGCACTAGGCGACAGAGCTGAGGTAAAACTTTCTTTTAAGAGGCAGAAACCTCAAGCAGAAGCATGGCTCAGGGTGGGCGGCCATCTGCCTCAACCGGTTGGGTTCCCTGTCATCTCCCTACTATGAGCAATCCAATAAAGGCATAAAAATGCCCCAAAACATTTTTATTTATTCAGACTCAGGAGCACTCATCTTCATGTGTAAAATCCATGGAGTGAACCTTTAAGACATCGACTTGATGAGCTGGACCATTCAGGCCTCTGTGGTAATTGTTGCTGTTTAAGTCAACATGTTAAAATCATTACCTAGTCAGACAGAGTGTTAATGGCTAAATTAAGAATTATGTGTCAGAATGGGATATGAGATTGTTTATTTCAAAATCTCCCAAGGCCTCAATAAAAAACAGTAACAATACATTGATGTATGATCTACAAATGATCTGTGGTCTTTATAGATGAGTCACTCCCAATACAAATGAAGCACAGTTGATCTCTTCAACCATGCATGTTCCAAATATACATGAAAAGTGGTTACACTTTGTATACTTTATACTTTGATTACAGTTACACTTCTTACAGAAACCAGGATGGCAGATTACTCTGATAATTACACATCCCATGCAACTGTAAGAAGGTGATCCACAGCAATCAAGGTAACATATTTCTTGTCTTATCAGACTCAAAGCTCTCTAAAGAGCCTGCGATGACCCATGACCATGATTACATTTGTTGTGCGTCACTTGTCATAGGAAATTTGTCATAGGAGATTTAGAATTTAAAGCACTAGAAGAGTCATATATTTAAATATGAAATGGATCAGAGGTAATATCAGACTCAACACATGCAGTGAATCACCAGCAGTGAGCAGTGCAAATCCTGAAATGGCCTCCCAAGCCACTACCCTGCGTCACATGGAGATGCAGCATTCTGTCATTACGGGAGCTCTTTGTGACTGAACCATTTCATATGCAGATGTTGTGCCTCTGATTTCTTTTGATTCAGCACTCCACGTTAGCTGTGGGTTAGACTATGTGCACACGAGGGCTGTTCAGGTGTAATTGCCTTTCAGGCCTAATTGTCCTGGGCTTTTCTTGTTTTTAAAAGCACCTGTGCGCGGATCAAAGCATTTGATGTGTATGTCAGCTTTGTTTCAAGTGGGTTGTCCCTACAATACACAGATAATTGCCAAGTAATTGCTTCTCCAGAAATTTTTATAGCCAGTGTATTGGAAAAAGAGCTCTGTTTGTAAAGTTCATGAAAAGGTTTAATAACGGTGTAATTATATCAGGAGATGGAAAATTAATGACCCTAGTGGCATATCACCTAATCAGAAAGTCACAAATATTGCTGTGGTGAACAATTTTGGTATATTTCAGGTTGTGATGTTCAACACATTTCATAAATCTCATTGCACTTGAAATGTCATCTGTCTAGTTGCTGGTGTTTCTAAATAGTGAGCACTTTTTTTCATTATCTGCTTGACTTTTGACTATCAGTGTATAAAGCGGCACAATATTGATGTGACAAATGTGCTGGATCATATATATATATGCTAAACAAAAACACAGAGGATAGTCAGAAAGAATACATAATAATAAATTTAATCAAGAATAAATCTGAGAAGACAAACCTTGCAGACACACACACACACACACACATATATATATATATATGTATAATCAAGTTCATTTGTCACATCAGCATTGCCCTGCTTTATAAATCTAGAACTACCAATTAATTCACCAAGTCAACTGGCTAACCAATAAAGCACTAACTTCAAAGCAGATAGATATATTTGCAAAGCGTCGCTCAAAGACGCGCCTGCATGTCCTCTTCGCCGGTGATATCAAAGAAGCATGTGCACATCACAAGGTACAAATGAGCAACAGGGGGATATTTTTAGACCAATAGCAATCCAGATGTCTAATAAAAATGCAGATGAAAGGTGACCATCTCAAATGTAAATATTTAGGTTAATAATACTGGACATTTTCTTTAACACTGCCTGTAAATCTTTTGGTGACATCCCAGTTCCAACTATAGAACAACTGAAGAAATACAGTATGTTCGATTGAAATCAAGGTCATCTTTGATTCACCAGATAATTTGTAGTAGCTGCAAAATACTAAATAGCTGAGGTGAAAAGAGACCCTTTTATTGGAATAGAGCAAATCTGGAAGTTTTCAAATGCAATGGAAACAAGTGCGTAATCATGTTTGGAGGGGAGGGGTCTAGCAGCATGGGGTATAGAGGTATAAATACACCCTGGGGACAATTGGAGCTATCAGACCAACACTGAATCACATCTGTCCAGTATCATTTTATTTAGAAATTGAAGCTCAGGCAACAAAAATACTACTTTGATTGAAGAACTGAAGCATTTCACTCTGACCAAGAAATGGATAACTGGAAGATCCAGCTTGTTGTTGTGACATTTTGTGCTTTGGTGCAAACCTATGAGGCACTGTCTTCCAGTGTGGAAGAGGAGAGAGGGTTATCTAAAGACTGGCAGGTGAGCATCAGTACTTTTTTTATTATCATCAGTAATTAAGAGACAATATGGACATATTTGACTGGTTTCATTCCAGAAATGTGCTAAATGTTCTGCTTGAGTTATAATAAATAACAAGGGATTATGAATTATATACTAAATTATTTGGTTGTTGATGTTGGGCCTTATTTATAAAACCAAAAATATATATTTTTCTGTCAGGATGAGTCAGTGGAGGCAGATCTGACACATCCGCTGGCCAGTCTGATTAAAAGATCTAAAGCGCTTCGTTTCTATGGACTCATGGGGAAACGCTCAGGTGGCCTCTAACCTCATTTCTGCATAAACATAACATGCAACAATTGTATTTTTGTGTATTTAAATGTACTCTTTTCTAGGGCTCAATATACTGTGTTAGTCTGTGGTAATGAATATGAATGGACTGGTACATAGCTATAAATACCTTTTTCCCCCTCACAGAAAAAAAGAAACCCTTTCAAGTAAACAGACGTAAGTAGCTTGATGTTGCTGTCAAACTATAGTATACTGTAACTAAAAACTAGCAATGCCCTTTAAACTGCTAAAATGTCTTTGAAAACATGATTTGTCTGTTGATAACTTGAAAAGAAAACATTTTTTTTTTTTTACGGCAGCATTATCTTTACATTGTGACCGTGAAACTGCCACTTTGTAAATGTGAGCATCTTTTCTCGTACTTCTAGGAAATAAAGGAGAGGTGTTTGTGGGCCTGATGGGAAGAAGCATTTCCAGCGGTGGTAATCACAAATATCAAGAAACAAAATCTAACTCACTTCAAAATATCAAGGCAGCTTTATTGATATTAAAAAATATCAAATTGCTAACACACATTTTGACAACTATGTTCACAAGTACAAAGCAAAGAGTCTCATTAAAATGCTTTGTTTATTACAGAATCTTTAACCAGAATTAAACCATCTGCAAAAACCACTGCAATTGATGTTTCAGAGAAACCACTCAAGCAAGGTATGATTGTATCAGTATAAAAACCTGAGGTTGTTTTATTTCTATGTGCATTCTTACAGTGGTATTGTCATCACTTTCTATATTCAACAAATTAAAAATATCTGACTTTATTTTCCCACTATTTGGCAGGTTCATCAGTGGAATGGGTCCAAATCCTGTATTGATGGAGCTAGAAAAAAAAAAGTAGTACATATTACTATGATCTATACAATTTTACACCAACCAAAGACATTACCATACATCATACTCCTCGAAATACACTCTGCTCACTGTTTCAATTCATGCTAACAATTATTGTATTAATCCCAAACAAAAACAGCTACCACCTTCAAAATGCTGCACATTTCTTAAGTGAAATAAAACAAAATTCTGCAAATGCTGCCAAATGTAGAAATGTATTTCTTTTTTTTCTTTTTTTTTTTTTTTCCAAAGCAGAACAATCATGTTATCCACCACACTGGACCATTTATCATTTAACATTCAAAGCTCATTAGAAGTAGGCAGTTTTAAAACAAATAGGACAAACAGATTCTCTACTGTTAATTGACAATGTTTAAGTCAAGAGTCATAGGACTTGGAACGTAATGGTGCTTAAAATATAAATGAAAAGTAAAAATATAAAAAGTAAAAAGTTCTGTGACACAAATGAGAAGGGTAAAATCATGAAAGAAAAAACACTGGTCTTTATTGACAGTTCTTAGGTCTAGGCTACTTGTGGCTGGTGAGGCTGGAGGTGAGTTCATTCAGTAGCCTGAGGATCTTAGTGCTTATGTCCCTTTGGGTGGGGTCCATTTTAGTGAGCTCGGGTCGATGGCTTTGTTGCTATTGCCTCGCTTGATCTCCTTTGCTTTCCACTCATCAATCAAGTCCTGGGAAGAAGAAAAAAGTAACAAACTGGTCTGTCAAATACCGTGAGCATGGTGTAATTTGTCACTTTTAAGAGGAAAAAAAAACAAGGACATTTGGACTGGGGTATATGAAATGTGATATATCTGATAATTATTACAGCATTATCTTGAAATTAAAGTGTCCACTTTTCACTGAAATATAAAAAACAACATGAGTAAAAGTTAAACTCATGTTCGTTCTAGTTAAATAATAACTTTGACCTGAAGAATTTTTTTTTAAGATTATATGTTTCAGTTAGATATGGGAATTGTGCAACATGATCTCTTAATATGAAAATGATGTTACAATACAATTATTTTGAGCAATGACAAACTTCAACAGTAGAAGAGAAACACACAGACCAATTGTCGGGGATCTTACCTGTCGCTTCAACACCAAGTGCTTTCCTTTCCAATACTTCAGCATCTGTAGAGCCTGCAGGGTGCTCACAATGTCCACAGGATTGACAGCGGTTTCCTGACTGATCTCTGCGCAGCGAGCAAATATTGCAACAGTAAATACGTCTGGTATATGCATGTGTGTAATTTGCTAAAGACATTCATGTGTTAATAAATCTTTCCCGCCAACAAGTGGGACGCCTGCTTGAATTCTGTGCTCCCACTCACCTTTAATGGAAATCTCCTTGCCTTGGAAATTACACATGTATCTGAGTAACACTTCCTTCCAGTAGCTACGGTAACTGATAAGGCCCAGGTCAGACAGAGGCCTCTCCGGCGAGCCCACCTTCTCCTCCACTTTGGACAGCAGGTAGCCTAAACAAAAGCACAGAAGACAGTCCGAAAGAACACATAATAGTAGCCTATATAAATAATATTGATTTCATTCCTAAAGGCTGAAAATACATCAGTGTTTCAAATTAAAACAATTTAATCAAAAATAAATGTGAAAAGACGGCTGATACATTTACACAAACACTGCGTAATGTGCTCTACTTAATGATCACTATAACAAGTGGATACACAGAGGGGGGTTTTCAAGTCACAAGCCTGTACAGTCTCATGCTATCTAATGCAAAAGTCCTGTATAAATATTATGGAATTGAAGCTTATTTTAGAAATACTCTCAGATCTCACATGACTCTACAGAGTATACGATACAACAGCATAACTTAAAGGATTATTTCTCTCAAGAAAACTGTGTGGAATAAAAGTTTACCTAAACAGCGTGAAAAAGATGAGTCTTAAGATTAAAGCAGTTGACATGATGTTCAAATGAGAGAAAAAAAACAAAACAGTGAACATATACATACTGAAGTCAATGAGCATCTTGCCAAAGCCCTGCCTCATATACTGCGGCATTGTCAGGATACAGGAGACATTGTAGTTGAGGAAAGAATTCTTCTCCTTGAAGAAATAAAACAGAAATACATTACAGTTGCTTCTGAATGCAAATACATAATTTATACAATATATAATTCTTACACACCAAAAATCTAATCTTGTTTTTCCATTTACCTTGGAAAAGTATCCCACTAGATGGCAGCCGGTGTTGTCGGCCTCAGTCATGACGTAAAAGAGAAAAGGCTCCACGTCGTAGTACAGCGTTTTGTGGTCCAAGAACAGCTTGGCGAGTAAACATAGGTTCTGGCAGTAGATCTAGGGATAAAATGTGAGTTGCTTAGTTAATTGTCTTAAAAGTAAGATGTCATTGTCTGTGATATTGGGAGATTTACCAAAAAAAACAGACGGAGTAACACAAAGATTTCTCTCTACCTTATTCTTTTTGCCGTCAACTTCGAACACAGATATAGCCCCCTTTCTGTACACCTCGTCTCCTGGAGGATGCTTCCACACACACTTGGCCTAAAAAGACACAGGATAAAACACACATCAGCGTTATTTCCAAAGACCTCAGCGAGTATGAACATGTATGTTAAATACATATATTTGCTATAATGCAGTGTTAATAGGTACGATATGTAATATGAAACAGTTTTTTGCCAAAATTTTACATCTCTTTCCACAATTTCTAAATTATGGACGTAATCTATAGATGTGATTATACAACATTTTAGCTCTATTTTTAGCTTTAATTATTATAAACTATCAGTGTATATGTTGGTCAGATAGTCAGTAGTAGTATCTCATGAATAGACAAAAACCCAAATCTACAACTGAAAAAAACTGTGGCTCAACAGTATTTGGTGTGACATTAAATGATGTATCACAGACTTTGAGATTTAAGTCTCTGACTCTCACCATGTGTCTCCTGAGAATGGTCTGGCTCTTCATGTACTTGAGGCAGAATTCGCAGACATAGAGGCGACCCAGACGTGCATACTCCTCAGGATAGGGCGAGTGGTACCAGGTGTCCAGCTCGTAGCGGCCAAATAGGATGGTCTTGATCATGTTGCTGCCCTCTGTGATCTGACCCTGGATACGCAGCTTCTCCTGTAGGAGGGAAGACAGAAAGGGATACATAGTGTTACTCAGTACCTCCAGGATTTCGCGATCGATTAACACAAATTCAACAAATCCCTGTGAATTCAGCGTGACTTGCAATTTTGACCAATCATCAGACAACATCACCACTTTTAATGCTACACTTAAGTCCTTTCTGTTGAATAAAAATTTGTTAGGGCAAGATTGAGCAAACTTTAAATTATTAAATAGTTTTTATGATTTTATTTTGCTGATTCTATTCTAATTGCATTTTATCTTGTGTTTTTTTACATGCATTCTGTATTTTATGGTTGATTTTATTTAATTACAAAGCATTTTGTAAAGTGTATTGGAACCATGTGTTTTGGTGATTTTGAACCTGTTAAAAAGTTGACTGATGATGATTGAAGAATATTACAATACCACAAAGAGTACGGTCTAGATCTGCTCTATAAGAAAGATGATAAGGTTATCCAGCAAAAACCCAAAGGACATGAATGTTGAAAAAGGGAGATAACACAGCAGGGTCAGTGTGTTTATATCCAACACCAAAACAGATAGATAGATATTTCTACTGAAGTTTAGTTTTTAAAACACAAGGGGTATTTCTTAAACATTAACAGTGATTTATAACCAGTTCTTTTAGTATTTCAAATCTTAATGCAAGAGTGGCACCGATATATCAAACAGCCCATTACCAGATCTTCAGATGCTCGGGCTTGGGCTTTTCTGAAGAGCTCTAGGTCATAATCACTGGTGATGTTCTCCAGCAGAGGCTCTCGGGTGTTGGCATGTGTCTGCCGGTGCTCCTGTAGACCAGACAGAAAGATGAATATAGATATGTCAGTAAACCATTCGACATAAAAAAGTACCAATGGAGTGCCAGTTGTAATAGTGACACATGGAGTGTCAAAGCGCAAGTGAACAAATGCACGTTGTGAGTGGCAGTTTGTTACCATGTGCTTTTCTTTCTGCTCCTTCTGAAGGCTAGAGTTTCGCCCCTTTCTCATCTCAGCCACCTGCTCTTTGTATCTGCTCTGTTTCGATGTTGGTGTCTGAAAATCAAGATAGAAATGCTTTACTTTCATGGTAACATCTGACACTATGACTTGTGCGGTCTTACATAACATTCACATGCTTCCAGAAAGTAAACTTAACTAACGTGATGCCAATCATTGCAAAGAGAAACTACCTGGTGACGAGTTGCATGGCGTGAGTTGCTTTCCTCCTGTCCCTTCATCTCCTCCTCTTGTTTCTCACGGCTGATGGCTTTCACCTATAATGAAGAGTAATGGTAGAATTACAGTCTGTTTTTCAAAACCAAGAATCCGCTTATTGCTCTAATTCTCTTAAATATTGTTTATAAGTAAGTGTTATCATCAGGTCAACTTAACTGAGCTTCCCCTCGCTACCATAAAGGTACAATAAAGTTCTACACTGTTGCGTCTGACCATATCATTTACCCATTAATTAAACTTAGTGATGAAAATTAAAGAAGACACCCCAAACAGCATTGTGTTAAATATATGTATATATATCATAAAAAAAATAGAAGGGTCACATCATGAAGGGAAAATAATAATAAATCTTGGAATATGAAGAAGAACAAATGAGGCTAACAAAAATACAACTATAAAACATTGTCAATGATATAAGCAGTTTTGGCTATCCTCATCATAGCTAAAGACAGTGGACAAGCAACTGAAATATACCATCAGATCATCAACTTTTAAAAAGACCTACACTGTATTTTAAGATACTCACTTTGCATTCATCAGCAGAAAGATTGTGGTAAAGAGGGCAACCCGATACAGCAAAATGGCGTTCATGTTTTCCTGTGAGGTGACCTGGGCAAATTGAGAAAAGACGGTCATTTGTTTTAATACTAGGGCTGAACGATTTTGGAAAATAATCTAATTTTTTTTAACCAATATTGTGATTGTGATTTAATATGCGATCATTTTTAAGCTCACCTTCTGTATTTTTCAAAACGAACAAGCAATACATCAAGTGTATAGTACCAACACAATATTAGATAGATTAAACATACACTGTTCTTTCTTGTAGGCGAGGCCTGTGTTATGATGAAATTAGATGATGCATGAATTATTATTATGAGCAATGGAAAGATAATTTGAGAGTCAAGTCATGGCATTAAATAATATATTATCATCCGGTAGGCTTAGCTACAGAAACAAAGTCCAACGTAGTGTATTATACAGTAAGTGCTCAATACAAAACCCACAGTTCAACCACCAATCAAATTTCCAAGGAGACCATCTCTCAACAAAAACCTCAAAAAATACTCAGTTTGAGGTTTAATTCAAAAGTTAGCCAACGAAAATAAAACCAAGTGACACTTCTTGTGTTTAATAGACAAGCTTAGTAATCCTCTGACAACACCGGAGTCCCCCAACCCCTCAGCCTCAGATGCTCCTAAGCAGCGCACTGGCTGTAACCAGGCTGTAACTTGAACAGACTGGGCCTCTTTCGGATTTGTGAGTTTGGTTTAAAATGCCGTTTCATAGATATTTCCTGAGCTGACTGGTGGCTGTGTGTAAGACACTGGTGCCGATCACTTACCTTTCTACACGTGTCTTTCTCTTTGCATTTTTCCTGTCCGCCAAAAGTAGCAGATGGCCTGTCGATTTCACTCACCACCACCAAGTTACCCGCGGGTGGCGGGTGCTACTTTCATTCCTTGTGTGACACTGAAGTTTCTGTATTGTCACCTTCTGTTAAGCTTAAGGCCATTGTACAACAACAAGTCAAGGTACAGCGTAATGTGCAAAGTTAATTCTTCCTCTGCAGTTTACTCTCGCGTATCACGTGACCAGAGTGTAATCACAGTCTTTGTGCTTAGAAAATCTAATTTAATCATATTGCGATAATATCGCAAATGCAATTAATCGTTCAGTCAATACAATGAGATTATGATAGTACAGGATGTCACGGAATAGAAATAAAATTATAAATAATAAGGAATGACCCTACCCTGCTGCCTAATAAACAGAAGTATGACATTTTCACAAAGGCAGAAATTTTACCGAGCGAATTGCATCCCGGCGTAGGGCATTTCATGTTGAAGTTGTAGGTCTCATGACAGCGGCGGCGTTTGGGTCGATGGGAGAGGTCCTTGTCTGAGTCCCTGTTTGCTTGATCTTTGGCCTGGCTCTCATCATGGGAGGCATTGGGGCTGGAGATGTCCAGTTCAGATTCAGAGGACGGGGCATTTCCTGTGGGTGTCAATGGGGGAGATTCATCATGGTCCGCAGTTCGCTTCAAGTCCGGAGTATCTAAAGCAGAAGTCGTCACACCACAACCATGATTAAACAGCTGAGATGAAGACCGCTTTAAAAGTTTTATATTTCATTTGCAGGATATGTTGGCCAACCCTGAGAGCTTTGACTAAGGCGAGTTGAGGCTCTGGTGAGGCGCTGTCTCTTGTGCATGTTCCCATCACTTTCTGAACTATTGGTCTGTTCTCTTTCAGCAGACGAGTCCGAGTCTTCAGTCCCATCTGAACCACTCCCAGCCATAAGTCTCTATCAAGGGAAAAAATTTACATGAGAGGGATCCTAAACAAATCCATACTCATGGTACAAATCTTGGCTGATGTGCCATGTCTAGTGTCACGGATGTAAATTAGACATGACAACAACAGGAGTATGTATCACAAAGGACAATCAGTGACGCTAGCTTGCCAATGATTAATTTGGATTAATAAAACTAGCATCCGGGACAACAGGATGCTTGTGTAACAAGAGCTGTAAACGGGTTTGCCCACCGTTTCTGTTTCCACCAACTCTGCAATCTTGCTTTGAGAAAAAGGCCACAGACAGCTGATAGCTCGCTGTTAGCTGGGTCTGTAACATGCAAGAGCTGTGACTAACGTTTCCGGGCCGTTATATTTTACCGGTTAGCATTTGATACTTTTCAAAAGCAACTAGTCAAACAATGTTACAATTGATAGCCACAATAGTGGCTACACCACAAAGTAGGTAGCCCGGTTAGTACTTCAGCAGCCTATTATTATTGTTAGCTTAGCATGTCACGTTAGCTAAGCTGCCCCCGTTTTCTTATACGCTAATACACTGTGGCACCAAACTGCATTAACAAATCTCACAGTTGAAAATGTAGTGCTTCCCTGTCTACCTTTTAACATATCATTGACATAATACCAGCTATTGTGGTCTTATGGTAAATTCGGCATACATATGACCCACAAAAGCACAGTTTATACAATAGTATCCAAGTTAAAGTTTTAGATTTCGTTTAACGTTAGATGTTCGTTACCGCCCACCAAGATAACGTTAACGTTACATTTATTACACTTTAATGTTAACTCGAAATGTTGAAAAATGCTAAATATGACAACTAACGTTAATAAGGTTGAAATATTAAACGCAGACTGTCGCACTGAACGTACTCACAACTAATCCAATGTTTTGGCATGCTAATATGTCAGATTATTGAATGGAATATGGTGGAACGTTCTTCCCATCTGAGAGTGGAAAGCATCGGTGCTAACGTAGCTAACGTTACCCTCCTGTGCGACCTACATTTCTTCTTAACTTACCTGTCGTCTACGAGGCATTTTCACCTTGATGAGCACCACTCCCTGTAGGGCTGTAGTCACAAATAGCACAACAACCTAAAGCCTTAGATACACAAACGAAAGAAAAACTATTTATTGATTTTTTTCAGGCACAAGTTTAAACGTACACAGCGTTTCCCTGGGTCTCTCGCGCCACATTCAACGCACGGACAGAGTGGAGAATTGCATTTCCGGTGACAAATGGCGTGTGAGCCGCCAGACCAGCAGGGGGCAACTCTGTGCCACACTGCAAAACCCTGTGCATTGGGCAGTTTAGTGTACTAAATGCAGGCCAGTGCAGAATACAGTATTTTATTTACCCTAAACTGTGTTGACAAAAGTCAGGTCCCTTGTTCATTTCTTTGATTTGCCTCATTATTTCTGTCAAATTTCTGTTTTTAATTTAAGATTATTTTGATGTCTTAGCTAGTTATTTAGTGTTGCATACTTAAAAATTGATGATTTGTTTCAACTTGATTATGATGATTTTGAGCCAAACCCTTAAGTTCATATAAAAGGATACACAAACGTGGTTGTATTTACGAGGAACATATCCCCAAAATGTAATTCTGTATTGATGAATATTCATGCTGTGGCACTCGTTCACTCACAAGACCTGAAGAAATGTGGATTTAGATTTTTTGATAAAGCAGAGGCTTTTTTAAATAAAATTCAGTGTCAAGAAGACATGCTTGCACAATACATTTTTGCCCATACCTCTGATAACTATGCAGTTGGGTGGCGAAGGAGCAGTGGATAAGACACATGCCTTTTGTGCGGGAGACTTGCGTTAAATTTCCACTGTGATATCCAACAATGTGTCCCTCAGCAAGACATTTAACACCGAGTTGCTCCAGAGGCATGCAACTTCTGACACGATGTCTATGAAGATTCTCAGTCATCCAGGTCATAGTTATCCAACGAAGGTTAAAATCAAGGGCAACTGGACTTGGTTGAAGATACTGGAAGACGTTTCGTCCCTCATCCAAAGGACTTCTTCAGTCAGAACTGAACTGGAAGATGTTTCGTCCCTCATCCAAAGGACTTCTTCAGTCAGAACTGAACTGGAAGATGTTTCGTCCCTCATCCAAAGGACTTCTTCAGTCAGAACTGAACTGGAAGATGTTTCGTCCCTCATCCAAAGGACTTCTTCAGTCAGAACTGAACTGGAAGATGTTTCGTCCCTCATCCAAAGGACTTCTTCAGTCAGAACTGAACTGGAAGATGTTTCGTCCCTCATCCAAAGGACTTCTTCAGTCAGAACTGAACTGGAAGATGTTTCGTCCCTCATCCAAAGGACTTCTTCAGTCAGAACTGAACTGGAAGATGTTTCGTCCCTCATCCAAAGGACTTCTTCAGTCAGAACTGAACTGGAAGATGTTTCGTCCCTCATCCAAAGGACTTCTTCAGTCAGAACTGAACTGGAAGATGTTTCGTCCCTCATCCAA